>NC_081568.1:121726084-121857296 GCF_022355385.1 Mustela nigripes
AAAGATTTATTTATTTATTTGACAGAGAGAGAGATCACAAGTAGGCAGAGAGGCAGGTAGAGAGAGAGAGGAGGAAGCAGGCTCCCCGCTGAGCAGAGAGCCCGATGCGGGATGCGATCCCAAGACCCTGAGATCATGACCTGAGCCAAAGGCAGCAGCTCAACCCACTGAGCCACCCAGGTGCCTGAGCATTAGATGGGTTTAATGCTGTGCGGTTGGCTGGAAGTTGGAGTGGGGCTTGGAGAGAGGATACTTTTCTTTCTGTGAGAGAAACTCCTCTTGGTAGATGCAGACTCATCTGAAGGACATAATTATTGGGGGATTTTCTGGCAGTCATTGATTCACTAGATTGTGGTCTTCTTTACTTCCTTCTCCTTTGATGACTCAACACTCTTTTTAACCTACCAACTAGGAACTACATGTTCTTGATTATCAGCTCTCAGTCTGAGATATTTACCCGCGAATGAAGCTAGATGAATTTGGAATAAGACGAGTATAGTAAGCAGTTCAAATGTTCACATTTCTCTAACTTTTAGACTCTCATTCATCATTTATATTCAGATAATAATATTAAAATATCTTAATGTGTAACAGTTCTTTTATAGCATTCAATTGCTTTTGAATAGGATCATCAGCAATAAGAAAATGGTTTGTGTATGAAGCAAAAATTTCTTTTTGGGAGAGGGAGAGAAAAAGAGTATGACTGGGGGAGAGGCAGAGGGAAAAGGGAAGAGAGAATCTCAGGCAGATTCCATGCCCAGCCTGGAGCCCAATGGTTGGTTCATTGAGATTACAACATTGAGATTACGACTTGAGCTGAAATCAAGAGTCTGATGCTTTACCGACTGAGCTGCCCACATGCCCCTAAAGCAAAAATATTCTTATCATTCAGGATAGGAACAAGGAAGAGATATTTGGGTTTAATGAAAAAGAAAATGCTTCTAATAGTCAGTCATTTCAATTTTAGCCAATTGAATGGGTCTGAAATATATCACTTTGGGGTTTTCTTTTTCTTTTTAATATTTTATTTATTTATTTGGGAGAGAGAGATCACAAGTAGGCAGAGAGTCAGGCAGAGAGAGAGAGGGAAACAGGCTCCCCGCTGAGCAGAGAGCCCGATGAGGAGCTCGATCCTAGGACCCTGAAATCATGACCTGAGCTGAAGGCAGAGGCTTTAACCCCCTGAGCCACCCAGGCGCCCCTACTTTGGGGTTTTCATTAATATCTCCCTTATGACTAATATTCTTGAACAACGTTTTGTGTATTTATTGGCCCTTTCTTTTTTTAGTTGTGAGTTGCCCAAATTATCTCTTCTTATCAATTTTTAAATTGGTTTTCTTTGCTGTTTGTTTACTTGTAAGTTTTCATTGTATATTATAAATAATAATCCTTTGTTAGAGATTTATATTGTGAAAATTTTCTTTTCATTTTCTCGAAAGGGCCTTTTTAGGAGTAGGAGTTTTAAATTTGGTGAAATCCAGTATGTTATTATCTTTTTAATTTTGTAGCCAATTTTTTTTTATCACCTTTTAAGAAATATTTGCCTGTTCTTAAAAATATGTTTTGGGGCACCTGGGGGCTTAATCATTAAGCATCTGCCTTGGGCTCAGGTCATGATCCCAGGGTCCTGGGATAGACCTCTGCACTGGGCTCTCTGCTTAGTGGGAAGACTGCTTCTCCCCTCCCACTCCCCCTGATTGTTTTTCCTCTCTCACTGTGTCTCTCTCTGTCAAATAAATAAAAAAAGTATTTTTTTAAAAAAGAAAATATTTTTCTATGCTTTCTTTTAGAGGCTTTTTTTAATTTTGAAATTTAGATGTTTAATCCATCTTAAATTACTTTTTTAAAAGATTTTATTTATATATTTGTCAGAGAGTATGCATGCACAAGCAGAAGGAACAACAGGCAGAGAAAGAAGTAGGCTCCTCCCTGAGCAAGGAGCCCCATGCAGAACTCGATCCCAGGACCCTGGGATCATGACCTGAGCCAAAGGCAGATACTTAACCAACTTAGCCACCCAGGCATCCCTTAAATTACTTTTGATGTAAGATATGAGGTAGGGGTTGAGTTTCAACTTTTTCCATGTCGAAATAGTATATTACACTTTTTGTTTCTTGAGTCTACTGTTCTATTTATCAAAATGGCTAGGCTTATGCCAGTATCATACTTCCTTGATTAGGTAGCTTTGTAATAAATCTTCAATCAATTCACCTTATTAAATAACAAAAATTGAACTGATTAAAGTTTAAAGATCTAATAGGCTTTTTGAATCAATTCATGAATTGGGCAGCATCTCATCGAACAAGTGGAGGGAAATGTCAAAGGAAAAGGTTTTTGAAGGCCTGACAAAGAAGTCCTAGGCAGAAAAAAAATAATCATTTCATGTGGGATAATGTTTCTTTGGGGACAGGGGTCTTATTTGGGGGATTATCTCATTTTCCACAAGAGTCTTATTAGATGGATTACCTCATCTTCCTTGGGGCATGGAGAGGGCCTGTGTGACAGATTGCCTTATGGGAACTGACTAGAAAAGCCCTGACTGAACAGTTAAGACTATTTCTGGGGAAGGTCAAAACTATAATTAGGTTAGGCATGAAGCCTTCATTTAGTAACCTGGCCTAGCATGACTGACCACTTAGGACCTTTGGTTTTCTTTTTAACCACTTAAATATAACTTTGTTCCTCTTTTTTTTTTTTTTCATCATTGTTGTGGCAATTCTAGTGCCTTAGAATGTTGTGTCATTTATTAAATTCTTACCTTTCAATTTTGAACAATCCTAGTCTATCATCTTTGTGATGCTGGAGATCTGCTTCTGTAAACTACGTCTCTCCTTTGATAGATATGTCCCTGTTAAGATCTGCCGATTGTGTGCAATACACTGCAAGGTGAGGGACTGTGCATTAGGTTTTTGTTTGTTGGTTTTTGCTGGGAAACTTTTTGAAAGCAGTTCCTAAAAACAGTACTTTAGAATCTCCACGTTGTCCGCAGAGCCCAGGCTTATACCTTTGCTTTACTCTCCCAGCTCCATTGGCACTATGAGGGCCTCACATTCTAGCTTTACCTGAATCCCGTTCTGTGGCCACACATAGCTGAGCCCTCTTCTATGACCTAGCCTGTCTACGATGAGCCAGAGGAAAGGCCAGAGTTGCTTAGACTATGTGTAGACGGAGATCTTGGGCTCAGGTCCAGTTGTTAACTTGGTCACATAGGCCCCTCACCTCAGGAAGGTGAAAGAGAGCAATCGGGGGTGTCCTCCAGCACGGAGCCCAGGGCATGGAAACTCTTGCTTGCCTCTAAAGGTGATTCTGCTTGTAATGTACATTAATATATCCAGGACATGTTATAAGGATTACATATTTTGTGCCTGACAATGTGTAATTTGTTGATTATTCTGCAATCAACAAGAAATAGCCCTATTTTCCCCGGAGTATTCGGGAGAGGCAATTACTTCCGGTCACAGTGCTCTGTTGTTTGGATTTGTTGTAATGAGTATATACAAGCTTTAAAAAAAAATAGGCTGAAAAAAGACATTGCAATGCATAAAACTGATGGTGGAAAAATACAGAGAACATCCAGAAAACTCTTGTGATTTAACATGAAAAGTAGAAATACCACAAAAGATGTTGGCAAGGGATATGAGCAATTTAGAGAAGGAAAAAAAAACTCTAGAGCTTTACAAACACAAGGAGAAAATCTAAAAATCTTCCACATTCAGAAAATGCAAATTGAAACAAAATTATCTATTACTATTTATTATTAGATCATCACAATTTAGAAGTCCAAATAATCCATCCTAAATTATAAAAATATCTCTGCAACATGAACTTTGGGTAATGACTGGAAATTGGATATTAAATCATCAATAGATACATAGTTCCCAGTATTCATGGAATATTAAAGAGGGCAAAATATAGGACATACCCTGTTGGTGTTTGTAGACTTACTGAAGGTAAATCTAGCGAGAGTCTATAATCGGGAAGGAGAAAATCTAATGGGTTAGGGTAAAAACATGTAGTTTCACATTGAGCTGTATCTTGAAGAAAGTTAAACCAGAAAGTTAAACAAAGTTAAACAAAGGAGAACAACCGGAAGTCAAGAAAGCAGAAGCAGAGGAGTCCAGAAAGCAATTAATGATTTAAATTAGTATGTGTGTAAAAACACAACAGAAATACTAATACGCTTGAGAATTCCATGGTAAGATTTTAAGGCCCTGTGGTCTGTAAGACCGCAGAGGACAATTGCAGGCACAGAGTGAAGTAATTATATTTGCATGGGAGAACTATGATGTCCATTAGATAATTATAGTCATCTGTTTGCTCACATCTGGGGAGTCTTTTGAATCCCCACCATTCCTTTCTCTCTTTCTTTGTTCATGCTTGAAGCTTCACTGGCAGTTGTCCGTCTTACCAAACCAGGATCCCAGGATACCCAGAAGGAAGATCTCTATCAGGGGACACACACAAGAATCCAGGAAATGTTTAAAAATATTAATTAATTAATTAGTTATGCAACTAATTAATTGATTGATTATAATGTGCAATAATTAATTAATTATGCAAATTCTAAACAGGATTTTACTTTCTTTCTTTATCTTCACATCCCTTTGTTTTATATGATCATTTTATATATCCATTATTTTACACACACATGCACGCACACACTCTTTCTAAACAGATGTAAATGGATTAGTCACTTACATAGTTTACCTTCTAGAATGTATCAATTCTACGTCTATAACAAAATTTCAATGGAATGAGTCTAGAAAGTCATTCTATAGATACTGTTAGGTATAGAATTCTGTTAGTTCAGTACCAGGAATCTGGATCCTTTTGGACGCTTTGTTTGTTGCTCTAAGAATAAAATAAATAGCACCTTCTATGCTTCTAGAATTTCTCTGAAACACTATAGTTGGTGTGGATTACTTTTATATCGATTTATCTCAATGTGAAGATGCATGTATGTAAAATATGAAGAAACATATCTAGTTGAAGACTGATTTTTGACAAGTGCATTTTGTAGTTAATGATTATAGCTTCAGAGTTTTACTAAATTGGGATTGGCTTTCTATTTAATATTATCACATGCATCCACTCTTATGGTTAAGTAGTAAATGCCACAAATGCCTACAAAGAATGAAGGGTAGAGTCAGTTATAGGAATTGATTTGAATGAATTATTAATATAACAAAGGCAAGATCATCATGAAAAGTACCATTTTGATTGTGTGATTAGTAACAAAGAATCCAAATGCGAAATAATTTTGGAAGAAAAAAAATAATCAAAGTATGCTTAGAGTCAACTAATTAACAATTACCAAGTATGCACTATGTATCCATCAGTGTTTTGCTGGCCAAGGCTTATGTTGCGGATGAATATTCTTCCAATTACTGTCTTTCACATATTATTGAATTTTATGATAGAGGCAAAATTCCTCATTTAGTATTTGAAGTAGCATTTGTAGCATTTAACACAGAGAAATAATGTTATCTTAATGCATTAATATTCTCAACTGACCAAGTTAAAAAAAAAATCTTTCACTCAGTCATATTTTATTTAAATTTATTTTTACTCTCTTATACTCAGAAAAAGCCTTTCTTTCAAAGCCATTCTCATTTATTTCATAAGGTGTTTCTAAAAAATTCAAATATATGTGTATTAAAATATACTACTACTCCACTCATATAGTAATGTCCTTTGGTTAGAAAAGTTAGTTCACATTTATTGCATTCATTTTAACTCTCTGATTAGATCTTAACTGAAACACTTTGCTTTGCTCCAGGCTAGAATGCTTAGAATGGAAACAATGCTTCTGCTTAGTTCTTTTCCCATTGTATAACTAAAAAAATACCTAGTGGGATTCTTGTTTCTCTGTACTTGTGGGAAAAATCCCGTCAGGGCCTTTTGTGGCCCAGGGGTCAATTACTGGGATAAAGTAGGTAGCCATATAATAAAATGACACTAGCCTACTTATTATTATTTCCTGTTTTCTTTTAAATACTAAAAGATATGCACTCCACATTTTTTAACCAATTGCTAGACTTACCAACAGAAAGGATCACTTGACCAAAACTTAGAGTTAGTCCTATCCCAGATGGTATAAACAACCCAGATCTTGGGTATTTGGAATTTAAGGAATTACAGTGCAGAACTTCGGATATCAGCATCCTATCGTTCCCCCTGGTGATCCGTCTGTAATTGTGTGGTGCAGCCATGATGATGGCCTCCTCTCTTTTTCACTTTGGCTAGAATACCTTCTTGAAAACTGCTGTGCTCATCTGTTGCTTTGGTCAGTTCAACATCTAGTAGAAACCTACCTGCTAAATTTTGGAAAAATAGCCTTTCCTGTTGCTTCTACTTTGGGTCTACTGCATCAATCTCTTATTTTCAATTCACCAGCAAATTCTGTTGGCCTCATATTTAAATTATATCCATAACCTGCCCCTTTTTGCCATCTGCCTCTTACCTAAGTTAAGATACCACTGCCTCTTACCTAAGTTATTTCAAGAGCCTCCTTGCTGGTCTCCTGGCTTCCCAAACTTAGCTCTCTATAATCTGTTCTCCACATAGCACCCAGCTTGATTTTATTAAAAAGGAAGCAAAACCATATTATTCATCTTCAAAATTCTCCATTCTTTTCTCATCTTACAATAAAAATCAAGTCCGTCCTTGCTGAGACTTCGATGACTAGTCTTCGGGATATTTTTTTTTTTTTTTTTTTTTTTTGAGCTGATCTCCTACTATACCCTACACTGTCCTCTCATGCCACTCCAGTCACACAGGACATTCGTACTTTCTGTTCTTTTGGCCTAAAAACCTTTGTCCAGATGAATTCATTGAATTGCTCACTTACTTTCTTCCGAATAATTGAAAATGCTTTTATCCGAATATTTGAACAGTGCTCCATACAGAGTAAATAATCATCACATAGTTACTGAGGGTGTGAATGACGTCAGTCAAGGTTCTCTGCTGTCGTGTGATACAGGATGATCACCGAGCCTAAGAATATCAATCTCCCTTTCTCTTTCACTTTCTTTCTTTCTCTCATTCTCTTTCTTTTCAAGGATATTGATTATGGCTTGTAGTGGGTAAGGTCAGAAAGAGGCAAAACACATTCTTGATAAAAACGCTGTCTTTGATATTCAAAGAGTAGAGTTCTACACACGAGCCCCAGCATTTTCTGCGTGGTGCCAGAGTTTCATTGCCACGTACTGACCTTCCGTATCACCTCCTCTCTCTTCCCAGTTGCTCACCCGCCTGTGTGAGCAACATCGGAGGTGTCGGAATCCCTTCATTCCCATTCCCATTCCAAGGGCTTCCTGGGCTCTCGCTAATCTTTAAGGACTATAGCAAATCCAGGAGTAGAGACAAACACTCTATCAGCATGCTGTTCATGTTAGGTCAAACATTTGAGCATGAGTTGTATCATACAGACTAATTGCAGTTCTGATGGACTATAAGGAGTCAAAAAATGAAAAATATCAGACCTGGTTAGAAAGTGTGGCAAGTTCTTCTACCCATGAATATGTATGTACATAGACTATTAAATATATATAGAATGTTTAACCAAACATATATTCTTCTAATCGATATTCTTTCTCATGTAAATTGCTATGAAAAGCAGTTACATATTTATGCAATGGTTTTCCCTTTCCCCTCTTCAAAACCCCACATTAGAAAATGTGAACTTCTTTTTTTCTTTTTCTTTGAGTTCACCATTATAGGGGGCCCAAAAAGTCTATAAATGACCTTCAAAATATCTGTCAGGTGAATGAATGCTTGTTACAAGTGAATACTTGAGATCTTGTGACCTACCAAAGGCAACGGGATATATTCATCAATGCATTAGGTTAACAAATATCTGTTAGCCCTCTACTGTACCAGGTACTCTTAAAAAAAAAAAAAGATTCCTTTATTTATTTTACAGAGAGAGAGCATGCAAGCAGAGGGAGGGCCAGAGGCAGAGGGAGAGAATCTCAAGAAGACTCCCCACTGAGTGCAGAGCCTGATGTGGGAATTAATCTCATAACCCTGAGACCATGAGCTGACTCAAAATCAAAAGTTGGCTGCTCAGCTGACTAAGCCACTCAGGTACCCTTGTATCAGATACTCTTACAAATACAGGTATATAATGGTGACTAGGAAATGGTCTATGCTAGCATATTGCTTAGCCATTGCAAATTTGGAAGAAAGTACTTTACCAATTTTTTAAAGATTTTATTTATTTATTTGACACAGAGAGAGAGAGAAAGAGAGAGAGAGAGATCACAAGTAGGCAGAGGCAGGCAGAGAGAGATGGGGGGAAGCAGGCTCCCTGCTGAGCAGAGAGCCCGATGTGGGACTCGATCCCAGGACTCTGAGATCATGACCTGAGCCGAAGGCAGAGGCTTAACCCACTGAGCCACCCCGGTGCCCCACTTTACCAATTTTTTGACAACAGTTCTCACAAGATTTTTTTTTCTATTTTTTTTCCTTTCTTCTTTTTCTTTTCTTTTCTTTCTTTCTTTCTTTCTTTTTTCTTTGAGAGAGAGACTGAGAGTTGGGGAAGGAACAGAGGGATGGGGAGAGAGAATCTTAAGACTACTCTATGTTGAGCACAGAGCCCTATGTAGGGCTCAACTTCATGACCCTGAAATGATAACCTGCTCTGAAACAAAGAATCGAATGCTTAAATCACCCAAGTACCCCTGAAGATCTTTTATATTATTAATACTTTAATCTCTGAATTAAATATTCTATTTGTAATTTGTTGTTTCTCTATTTTACCCATTTTGTTAGAAATAAGTAAATAGATCGTGTTCCTTTCAAACTATCTCTCTGAACTTATTTGGGAAAAAAAATAGAAGTTAAAGAAATATACACTAGTGGGGGCATCTGGCTAGCTCAGTTATTAGAGTATGCCACTCTGGATCTCAGGGTTATAAGTATAAGCCCCCCATGTTGGGTATAGAGATTACTTAAAAATTAAAATCTTTGAAAGAAAAAAAGAAATAGGCACTACAATCTAGATGCTCAGTAGATGTTCAATCTAGTGGAGGATAGTTATATGTAATAAATATATTTTTAAAAGACTTGGGTAATTTTCAATACAATGAGGGATTATTTGAATTTGTTTAGATTTATATATTTACAATAAAATATGGTACTTATAAATTATGTAATAATCCTTAAAATTAAATTTCATGTACATATTAGTTATTACATAGAAATTGGATATAGTTCTATGATTCTACAAAATACATTAAAACTATAATATTTAATAACTAAAATATAACCCCATCATTATTGTTAGTTACTGTTGTTTTAATTTAGTATATTCCTGGACTTTGACAAAATTTAGAATTTAATATACTATAAATACTAGTAAATAACGTTTGCTTTCTAAAGGCCACAATTATCATGAATGAAAAACTATCTTTCCTCCTGAGTTGAGTGTTCACAATTTTAACTAAATTTGCTTCTATATCAGAGCACTCTCTTCCAGTATAAGCCATTCCAAAGTCCCCTGATGACAGCATGAAACATTTTAAGAGCTTGACTAGACTCAATAGGTGAGTTATAAGCAACCAGAGAAGTGTCATCATGGCCAATCTACCATCCTAAAATACTCCATTTTCAAGAGATTTAAAATTGTGTATATTGATTCAAAAATTCTTTCATCTCAGAGAAAATAACCACACTCATTTTTCTTAAACTACTTTAAATCTGTTTCTTCAGAAATATATTTTCCAAGTGTCAGTGATTTTAAATGTCAAAAAAATTAAACTTACTTTCTACAGTTAGAGTTGTGATAAATTGCAAGATGAAAGATGGTTGAACTCAGTAAATGAAACAGTAAGTGACGAAATGAATTTCATTGTTTCCCAATGAGGCTGAGTTAATAGCTAATTGAGACGATGTATTTTCATGTTTCTCTTCTCCAAATTTGACAACAGTGTACTGATTTGAAGTTTTCCCTGGACAGGCATGCATATGAATATTCTTCCTTCAAATGCAATTGGCCCCACTTTGCCAATGCAGAAATACTTCTAATTCTGAAATCTTCAGTGTTTATATATATGAGTTTGAAGTGAATCTAACTATAATTTTTTTGGTTTTGAGGCTAGTCCAACAGCTTATATCCAGTGTGATATTTCCTTATCAGCCATTCACTTTCACAGGTATCAGCCCCTTTAGTTTTGATAAAAGATGGAAAACTTTTATCACACATGTATTTGTGTCTTTAGAAGTTCACCAGACATAAAGGAAAAATAACAACAACCAAATCTAAAAACCAAGATTACAGAATTGGCTCCACTGCCTGCTTACTCTATCACCTTCAGTAATTTGTCTCATCTGGCCTTCAATCTATTTCTTGCATAGAAAGCCATATAAGTAGGGTCTTGATGATTTTCTCTTTGGAAATTCATTAAAGAATTTTTTTTTCTTAGTTTATATTTGAATGGGTTGGGGCAGGTTTTGTTTCTTTGCCTGTTTTATTCCAATTTAGACAACTATAGAGCTAATGATTTGGAATATTTCACATCCCTTTCAGTATTATTCTTTTTCATTATTCTCAAAATAAGTCTTTAATATATTTTTTTTCAGCTTCAAAGCTTCCTTGAAAGTTATAGTATTCCTTTTTTATTTGTATGGTATATTTGGATTGATTTTTGGAGCTCAGTAATGTTTTTGTGTTTCTCACTGTAGTGCCATTTATAGCCTTCATTTATTTTTCCTTCCTAATTCTATCCCATTCATCATATATTCAAAATACCACCTATCTCTCACGGAATGCTGAATAACGTGTGCTTGTAAATGTCACACATTGAACACAGAAGATATATTTGGCTTATAGACGATAACGATGTGAAAATCACTGATCACGTGAAAGGTTAAAAATGTATTAAGCATGTTAAGTATCATGGATACTTAATGGGGGATTTGTGCTCCTCTTAGTTTGCACCCATACATCTAGAAGTCTGTAGAAGCTGGGCTGAAACAATTGAAAGATCAGGACCCTCAGAGCACAGGGCATTTATTCACATTCATAGATGCAGGGACTCTGAAGAAGCACATGTCACAAAACTACCATTGACAGTTTGGACAGTGTGGACTTGCTCCAGCTGGCACTGAAAAGGCATCCCAAAGGGAGAATGTACAGGGTGTACAGGGGCCCAAATGTCCATCATCTGTCAACCATCCTCTCTCATCTCTGACTTGGGTTCCGTTCCCTTTATCTCTGGGACTCGGATACCAGGCCTTCCATGGCATCTGACAGAAACCACACCAGATTGGGAAAATAAAAATAAATTTTTATAGCTGAACTTTCAAATTACTCTTATGTTCTTTCAAGAAGTCTGTCATTTCTGTTAGAATGCCTGTTTGTTAAGTCCCAGATGTGCTGGCTGATATTCAAAAGGGAGTTAACCATTCAGTGCTTGATCAACAATATGGGTAAGTGATATTTCATTCCCTCAAATTGACTTGCTTCGCTTTCCCAGTCCGCTTTAGTAATCAACCCCCGTGACTTTATGGACAACCTGTCTAAGGCATATCTCTTTTAGGCAGAGTATTTATCTTATCACTATATGATAGGTAATGGCCCGTAACTGTTTAGACATAAAGTTCCAGTGTTGATTTTTATCTGGTTTTGTTTATGTCTCCTTTTAATTTCATCTATACTATTGCTTCTGGGAAGGTGCTTTGCCTCCTGTTTTATACTGTAATAGGCATGAATATTGCTTAAGAGTTTTCATTATAACAGCAGAATGGATAGAAATGTAGAAATCTTTTTTTTTTTAAGATTTATTTATTTATTTGACAAAAGAGATCACAAGTAGGCAGAGAGGCAGGCAGAGAGAGAGGAGGAAGCAGGCTCACTGCTGAGCAGAGAGCCCAATGTGGGGCTCGATCCCAGGATCCTGTGACATGACCTGAGCCAAAAGCAGAGGCTTTTAACCCACTGAGCCACCCACGTACCCCAGAAACATGGTAATCTTAAAAAAAATCATGTTGACTCCTATTTTCCCAAGACTGAGTATCACAATGGATTTCATAGTACTCACTATAAAATAACATGAAACAGAGATTTAACTTCTCTTAGTAAATTTTTAACAAAGTGTTGTTTCTTGGATATTGTGATACATTCTAAGCTTTCTTGCTGTCTTGCTGCTGTGTACAGATTGCCATTATTGAAAGGAATTTGTGGTCATTTTCTTAATGTGTGATTTACAGCTAGTGAGTATTACCTTATTTTGTTGAAATCTTTCAGTGAGCCAACCATTGACATTGATTACTATATCTTAATATACAACATCTGAATTTTCTGTTTGGCATTTGATTTTTTTATAAATGACCCCAATTGCTCTTTATTGTGATGCTTGGTGTTAGGGTCATATCCAGCAGAAAATTTACTTCATATTCCCTGAATGTCCTGCTACTTTTATAAATCCGAGCAGTATTACCTCATTGAACTATGTGAATCAACTTAATCAGCCAACAATTCTGAGCAGCATGTGGTCCACAGATAAGTAAAAATGGGTTTCCTTGCCTTCAGCATTCTTATGATCTACTGAAAGTGACAAGCCATGAGTAAAAGGAATCAAAGAATGAATCGACAGTGGACAAGACAAAGCGTGATAAGACAGATCAAAGGGAGTTGTAAACAAAGGCTAGGAGTTGTAGAGAACAGAACCCTCTGGAGAGCAGTTGAAAGTGAGAGTAAAATCGGACTGCCAGGGTTGATGACAGATAGAACTAAACTTTAAAGGATGGGTAAATGCATATTGTTATTTGAGGAGATGGACAATGACAAGGCTGATCCTTAAAGGTGGGGGGTTGGGAGTCTGTGCACAAAGCCATAGACATGAGAAAGGAAATGGAATTGTGAAAAAATATGCTTAGAACATTTTGTTTAACAGTGATGTGCGTATAATGGGAGGTAAATCCAGATGAAAACTTTGGGTTCCAAAACTTAGAGTTGTATGTACCAGATCAGGTAGCCTGGGTTCCCTAAGTAGGTTATATGAGTCCCATAGGATGAAATATAATTTCAGAAAAATCAGTAGATAGTATGTAAGTGAATCCTAATAACCAGGTTAGAAGCAGGAAGAAGAGAGAATATTCCTCATAATGTCTCAGGTGATACACAGAAGTCTACAGCAGAGTATTAACTGTAAGAATTGAAAGGAATGGTGAGGAGAGAAGTTACACAGAAACTAAAGAGCAGATAATTAAGGTAAGCCCAAAATTGGTTTTGTCAAGAAAATTATGAATTCAATTTTTAAAATACCACATTTGAGATGAAAAGGGAATATCTCTTAGTTATTTTAGATACAGGTTCAGAATCCAGGAAGATTAAAAACAAGGCTTGAAGATCTTGGTGTTGAGCTTCGAGGTTTCTATGGAAAACATTTTTTTTGTTAACATATAATGTATTTTTTGCCCCAGAGGTACAGGTCTGTGAATCATCAGGCTTACACATTTCACAGCACTCACCATAGCCCATACCTTCCCCAGTGTCAATAATTCCACCACACTATCCCTATGCTCCCCAACCCCCAGCAACCCTCAGTTTGTTTTGCGAGATTAAGAATCTTTTTTGGTTTGTCTCCCTCCTCATCCCACCTTGTTTCATTTCTTCCCTCTACCCCTCATTGCCCCCTGCCCTGCCTCTCAAATTCCTCATTTTAGAGAGATCATATGAAAATTGTCTTTCTCTGATTGACTTATTTCATTCAGCATAATACCCTCTAGTTCCATCCATGTCATTGCAAATGGTAAGATTTTGTTTCTTTTGATGGCTGCATAGTATTCCTTTGTGGTGTGTGTGTGTGTGTGTGTGTGTGTGTGTGTGTGTGTGACATCATCTTTATCCATTCATCTTTCGATGGACATCTAGGTTCTTTCCATAGTTTGGCTATTGTGGACATTGCTGCTATAAGCATGTGGCCCTTCAGGTCACTACATTTGTATCTTCAGGGTAAATATCCAGTAGTGTGATTTCTGGGTTGTAGGGTAGCTCTATTTTCAACTTTTTGGGGAACCTCCGTACTGTTTTCCAGAGTGGCTGCACCAGCTTGCATTCCCATCAATAGTGTAGGAGGGTACCCCTTTCTTCACATCCTCACCAATATCTGTCACTTCCTGACTTCTTAATTTTAGCCAGTCTGACTAGTGTGAGGTGGTAGCTCATTGTGGTTTTGATTTGTATTTCCCTGGTGCCGAGTGATTTGTATTTCCCTGGTGCTGAGTATTTCCCTGGAGCACTCTTTCATGTGTCTGTTGGCCCTTTGGATGTCTTTGGCAAAAATGTCTGTTCATGTCTTCTACCCATTTCTTGATTGGATTATTTGTTCTTTGGTGTTCAGTTTGCTAAGTTTCTTACAGGTTTTGGATACTAGACCTTTATCTGATAAGTCATTTGCAATAATCTCCTCCCATTCTGTAGGTTGTGCTTTCGTTTTGTTGACTGTTGCCTTTGCTGTGCAAAAGGTTTTAATCTTGATGAAGTCCCAGTAGTTCATTTTTGCCCTTGCTTCCTTTGCCTTTGGTGATGTTTCTAGAAAGAAGTTGCTGCAGCTGAGGTCGAAGAGGTTGCTGACTGTGCTCTCCTCGAATTTTAATGGATTCCTGTCTCACATGGAAGTCTTTCATTCATTTTGACTCTATTTTTGTGTGTGGCGTAAGGAAATGGTCCAGTTTCATTCTTATGCAAGTGGCTGTCCAGTTTTCTTAACACCATTTGTTGATGAGATTCTCTTTTTCCATTGGACATTCTTTCCTGTTTTGTTGAAAATAGTTGACCATAGAGTTGAGGGTCTGTTTATGGGCTCTCTGTTCTGTTCCATTGATCTATGTGTCTGTTTTTGTGCCAGTACCATGCTGTCTTGATGATTACAGCTTTTTAATAGAGCTTGAAATCTGCAATTGTGATGCCACCAACTTTGGCTATCTTTTTCAACATTCCTCTGGCTATTTGTGTCTTTTCTGGTTCCATATAAATTTTAGGATTATTTGTTCATTTCTTTGAAAAAATGGATGGTATTTTGATAGGAATTGCATTGAATGTGTAGATTGCTTTAGTTAGCATGGACATTGTCACAATATTTATTCTTCCAATCCATGAGCATGGAACACTTTTCCATTTCTTTGTGTCTTCCTTATTTTCTTTCATGAGTACTTTATAGTTTTCTGAGTATAGATTCTTTGCCTCTTTGGTTAGGTTTATTTCTAGGTATCTTGTGGTTTTGGGTGTAACTGTAAATGGGATCGACACCTTAATTTCTCTTTCTTCTGTCTTACTGTTGGTGTATAGAAATGCAACCGATTTCTTTTATCAAATTTCTGTATGAGGTCTAGCAGTTTCGGAGTGGAGTGAAGTCTTTTGGGTTTTCTACATAAAGTATATCATCGGCAAAGAGTGAGAGTTTGACTTCTTTGCCGATTTGGATGACTTTGATTTCTTTTTGTTGTCTGATTGCTGAGACTAGGACTTCTATTACTATGTTGAAGAACAGTGATAGCGGACATCCCTGCTGTGCCTGATCTTAGGGGAAGAGCTCTCAGTTTTTCCCCATTGAGAATGATATTCAGTTTCTATGAAATTTTGAGAGAAAATCTCAGTTAATCATCAGTGAAGTTTCCTAGAATGCCAAATCCCTTCACAAATGCTTGCATTGAGGAAAACATCTTTTTCCTCACCAAAGGCTAGGTTCCAAAAAACCTCTTCCCCATTCCAGCTGGAATGATACCTGGGAGATACATGCCATAGTTCACAAATTCAAAGCCATCATTGAAAAATTAGATCCAAGTACCCATCCTACTGCCATTAGACTGGCAGCAGGGTTTTTATGAATTTCCATATGAAATAGCATATTCCCATATGACAGGGACCTGTTTTCTTTTTAAAAGCACTTCCATCAATATCATATACCATTTATGTACTTTGTGTTTTTCCATTGATTATTAAGAATTAATTTCCACAAGTACTTCATTGTTTACTCATGATACATGTACCAGGACAAGTGTTTCAATCTTTCATTTTATCTTTTGATAAGTCCCGTATTATTTGTTATATTTTTATGCAATCCTTGGAATGAGAAATAAAAGCACTTTTGAAAGAGTAAAAAAAAAAAAGCAAATAAATATATAATGGTATATATCTCATTTAGCTTTAGAACTTATGAAATCTAAATTTATGCTAAGGGAACTCTGGTTATTCAGCATTCACTTGTTTTATAAGCTATAACATCTATTAATATTGTTAGGATTAAATATCAGTGATACCATAATATTCCAAAGTTTTGCAAAAGCTTTATCTTGCTCAAGAAGGCTGAACCAAATTAAAACTATTTTATAGCCATTTGAAAACTAGGGAAGCCCTTATCTGACCATCACCGCCTTTAAGGTTGATAGCCTCATTTCTGGTCTTGAGGATCCTAGGATGACTGGAGACTGGCTAGTCTCTTAGAGTAATGGATTCAATATGGATGCAAATCCTTTCTCATTCCTAACACAGAGAAATGGAGCCTATTTTTCTCTCCCTCTGAAACTGGGCTGGCATCGGGACCAGACTGGACCAACAGAATATGGTGAGGTGACCTTGTTTAACTGCTGAGGATTCACCTTAAAAGCTCTGCAGTGTTCACTTCTCCCACTTGACATGTCCTCAGAAGCTAGTCCCATGTCAGGTGTCTGACTATTTGGATACCACTGTGCTGTGGAGAGGTCATCTATATGACCTTTCCCAAGTCACTGAGCATGCTAACTTAAAAATGGGGAGGATAATATCTTCTGTATTTTCCTGATATTCTGAAGATCAACTAGTCAAAATAAGAATTTTTATATTAATATATATATTTTCAGCATATATTTCTGAGCATGTGTAGTTTTATGAATATGTATTTAAAAGTAAAACTTACTCTGTAAATATAGCCTGATTCTTTTAGCATTAAAAAAAAAAGGCATTCCATTTTTTTTTTACTGAATGCTCATATTGGATATGGAAACTAAGCAAATGCATAATAATGAAATAACCAAGGAGGGAAAAATGTTAGGTGTATCACCAAAAAAATGGTGACTCTATGTTTTGTGTTGAATTGCATGTGTGTACATGTGTGTGAATATGCCTCATATCTTATAGAAAAATTGATACAAACTTTACAGTAAAGATCTTTATAAAATGCTTATCATTCTCTCTTGAAACTTAATCTCTTTCTTAGATTAAAAAATATATATCCCTTTTTGCCTCTGTCCATATTTTAAAACACCTAGGTCAGCACAACTATATTTTAGGCCATTCTAACAGCATCCTTGTCACTTCAGTGTTATAAACGTATATGTTACTATGTTACTCTTTCTCAGGAATCTCATTACTCTGAATATAGATCTGTTTTTTTTTTTTTTTTTAGGTTACTAGCTTAAAGAGTAATGTTTAAATTTTTTAATTGAAAAGTCAAGTGTTATAATTAAAGCACAAATAAAAATGATTAGCCGCCACCTATAATTCATCATCTCAGTGTTGTGTCCTCTTAGCCTTTTACCTCAGTAAATCCATATAGGAATCTTGGGCATCTTGGAAGCAGAGATCAGGATGTTGTTTTTGAGCCCAGCACAATGCTGACTCACACGTTAGTGCCCTGTGCACCATCTGTCCTCTAAGTGGAGGAGTGGTGTGGTCCTGGGAAGGTAGCCTGTGAGGATAAAAGGGACTGGGCTTCAGTCCTCATAATTAATAACTTTTCTGGGTCTGTTTCCTCAGTTGTACAAGGAGAATATCATGACCATCACAAAGATTTATAACTACAAGGTATGAAACACTGCCCATGAACTGGTAGGAACAAGGAGGGCCAAACAGGATACTCTAAGGAATGGCAGTGACACACTTTAGATTTCTTGGACTGATGTTCCCTGGGTTGGGATCACAGTTGATTATCTTATTTCTCCTTCTGCTGATATTATGAGCAATTTCCACTAGTAGAGTAATGATAGGACCTGAAGTGACAAATTATGCAGATAATGAGTAGAACTTTAGGGCACCTGGGTGGCTCAGTCGGTTAAGCGTCTGCCTTCAGCTCAGGTCATGATCTCAGTGTCTGGGGATTGAGTCCCACCTTGGGCTCCCTGCTCTGTGGGGACTGTGCTGCTCCCCTTGCCCTTCCTCCCACTTGTTCTCTCAATATCTCTCTCTCTCTCTCTCTCAAATAAATAAATAAAATCTTTAAAAAATAAAGAATAGAACTTTAGGGGAAAAATAGACTCTGGAGGATATTTACCTCTAGGATAAGATCCTAGAAGTTTCTGACTTAAAGTTTACATTTTTTATTTCCAGTATAAACCAGAGTTATTGTCTTGTGTCAGTCTGTGACCATTAATGGATTTTAGAATACTGTACCATATGACCTAGAACGATAAGAAATTTTCACAGCTCCATTTACAAAGGTAGTTTATCTGGGCCAAGACTGCTGGCATATGTGGCATCGATTCTGTATTTACATTATTTGTAAATACCAGAAATCAACATGAATTTAATAAAAGAAGAGCTTTATTTTGAGGATTCAAAGAAGCAAAAAGACAAAATATATTCAGGACTCAGAAAACAGTGAGAGTAGGAAATAGAATTGCATTGGGAACTCACGATATTCTCACTTGTGTTTCTCTTTGCTTACTTTATTACTGCGTTGTTTTTTTTTTTTTAATTCTGGTTTTGAGACTTTTTCTTGCTGTTGTTTGATAGCAACTTTGTCAAAGTACTGGAGGAAAATTGTAGCACAGTACCCAAGTTTTTAAATCTCCTTTTTTTTAAGGACCACCATATTTAAAATATAACCCCTTAAAAACCAACCACCTGATACCAATTTCAGATTCTGAGGAGTGAATTCTAATTGTCTTGGGTTAGGTCATCATTTATTGTATAGGCATTTGTATCTTTGGGGATAGAACCCATTATATTGACACTACCACTAAAGGTCCAATCTTGTGAATCGGCGGGTAGAGATATAGATTTGATAGGGAAAAAATGAGATCATTGGCTTGGACTGAGCATTATTGGCCTAGACTGAGTTAACCTAAAGTTGTCTCCCATTCATTATTAATAGAACCCTAAAAAATTATGTTGGTTTGGCCTATATCAGAATCTCTTTCAGACTATCATCATTCTAATACTATTTCTGATACCTTCTTCCTTTATCATTAAGGTTTCACTCAGAGAGAAGTGACCTATTTGATTTCTAGCTGAGAAAGCATGTAATTAAATAATACCCTTGGGCTCATTCTATTTTCCTGCCTTATCATGAAATAAGAATGAAAGGTCTCCTGAAGGAGAATTAAAGAAAATGCTGATACGTAGCAAATGATAGTTTAGTTTTGCCTCCAAGGGCAATCTTCTTTCTACAAAAGAAGTGAATATACTGATTTAGAGAACTTTCAGGGGGGTGAAAACTACATAAACATAAATGCTGTCATGTAAGTATTATTTTTTTCATTGTTTCAAAACAAAAGGAATATTGGGTTATTTTCCATTGTTTCTGCTTCATTATCAGCCGCAACAGTGTGAGGAGCAGCAGCAGTATTTGCGACTTTAATAAAAATGACACAAACTAAATGTATGCTACAGTCTTGGGATTATTTCAGAAATTAAGACTCTTTAGAAGAGACTGGCTTTAAGCTTGTAATAAGGATATACAATTATTAAAACAGAAAACTTGTAAAATAAAAGATTTAAATGTAAGGTAGAACTTTGAAGGTTATGACATTCATACTATACACCAAATAGAAACTATTTTAATTTTTTTAATTTCATTCTTTCTTCTATTCCCTTACCTTTTATATGTACTTGAAGGAGATGAATAAAATTGAAGAGAATATTAGTAGTGAATTAACACAAAAATATTACTTACAAGGACTTGAGTTATAAATGAGATTAAACAAAAAACAGACATAAAATTAAAAGTTACCTTAAGACTCAGAACTCATCAATAGGCATAACAATTTCTATTAGTACAAAGTATCATACACATGGATATTGTGAAAGACATAATAATTCAGTTAGTTTTAATTTGTAAGCATTTTGAGATATTCAAGACAATGAAAATCCAAAGTCAAAAAAAAAAAAAAAAGGCAAAACCCCCAAAATATTGGAAAGGTGAAAGCATTAGAATTAGGTTAAAATTGAGGGTAACACTGATTGTGTTGATCGTCCTATAAAATAAATGTGCTAGGGATGCCTGGGTGGCTCAGTTGGTTGGGTAGCTGCCTTCGGCTCAGGTCATGATCCCAGCATGCTGGGATCGAGTCCCACATTGGGCTCCTTGCTTGTCAGGGAGCCTGGTTCTGCCTCTGCCTGCCACTCTGTTTGCCTGTGCTCAACTATTGGTTAATTACTTTTAAGAAATGGTTTAATTTACATATATGATAAGATAACAACTTATAAATGACATGATCAGGAAGTCATAAAACAACTTCCAATTTTAAACAAATTATTTTAAAAATCTTTTTTTTAAAAGATGTATTTATTTATTTTAGAGAGAGAAAGAGAGTGTGCATGTATGCATGTGTGAGTGGGAGGAGAGGTAGAGGGAAAGAATCTCATGCAGACTCTCTGAGTGTGGAGGGAGTTTTGGGGGCAGGGGCTTACATCTCACCACCCACGAGATCATGACCCGAACCAAAACTAAGAGTCAGATGCTTAACCAACTGAACCACCCAGGTGCCCATAAAAAATCTGTTTTATAAATCAATAGTATCTTGCAGTTCAGTTTTGAAGATATTTTATGACCACCATGATATCACAAAATTAATTATTAATAAGATAACACATTAGCTTAATATTCAACCAGTACTTACTGAATCATGCTTACAAATCAAATTATAAATCCTGGAAAGCAATCAAACATATAAAAACACATCAACATGTATGAATTACTATGAAGCATTTAAATAGTAAATGTATGCAGAATGCAAGATTAGAAAAGACTAGCAAATAAATTCTAACGTATTTAATCAAGAGTTCTGGTCCAAAATACAGTTGATGTGCTGAGAAAAAACACCGGATAGGTTTAAGGTCTTGTGATTGGTTAGGAGAACATATCTGGCTTTCCCCAGCTGGCCGTCAGTTGGAAATGGACTCAAACATGAGGCAAGGTATCAGTTACCGATTTAGGACTGACTGGATGGATTGCTCTACAGTGTGTGGTCTGGCTTCTTGGATTAATCATGGCAGATTGTGAGTCAGATATAGTTTTATATATGCTCTGGCACTGTCCCTTTGTATGTTCAGCCTTTCATTACTAAGGTGGTGACATCCTGTAATTATAAAGGTTTTCAGGAAGGCTTCTTATGGCTTCTTTTATATCATCATTTTCATATATTGTATCATCTCACATTAACCCTATTTCATCAGACCCCACAGCATATTTGGAAAAAAACGGGTAGTTATAATAAATTTTCAAAATAACTAGCTTTAATGTTATAGTTATTTGTTGTTTAAATGTCTGCATTTTCAGAGACATATCTCTATTGTATGGGAAGAGAAAGAAATAAAAATTAATTTTGAATATATATGTAAGTAATATGAGAGATTTGAAGTTGAATATTTCAGATCACTAGGACTTATAAGAGTCACAAAGCATGTAGACAAAATTGATAGAATCATGAAATGGTTTGCATTCTTTTGACCAAAGAAGTGAGAAGAGTCAATGAGAGAGTAGAGATTTTAAGGTCCATGTCGGATATACCAAGTACCCTGATCTGCCCTCCTCCTCACCTTATGGTAATGAGAAGTAAAGAGAGTAGCCAGACTACAGAGTTGGGGCTTCTTTGCATCTCTGTAACTCTGAAAGCTCTAGAGAAGATTTTGGGAAAGTTGGGATAAAGATAAATTGCTAAGACTATCAGGAAACTGATGAGTTAAGAATGCAGGAATTACCTTGAGTTTCTCTGTATTCATCAGTGTTTCTGAATTTTGAGAATGTACTCTTTTGCATATTCCGGCTAAGTTACTGATTTCGTGTAGATATTGTCTTTCTTGTTTTATTTATTGGCCACAATGCCTGGAAAAAAAAAAAATCCTTTAACTGAGAAATTGACAAGGCTCATTCTCCTTATTTGCTATATAAGTTGCTCAGGGGCCTGGACCAATTACTTAGGCAATTACTTAGATTACCCTCTCTATCCTTACTATCATGCAAGTTTCAGTACAAACAGGCCATGGTAGTAGAACACAGTAAGATTGACTGCCAAGTGTTTGTTACAGCTACATAGTAGTGAGTACTCCTATGATAATTTAGTATTGAATATTCTACAAGAATTAAGTACTTGTAAGTGGAAACCCAACTATCATTATACATGAGACCTGATCGTTCCCTGCTAGGTGATTATTGTGGAAAGCTAGACATGTGCACACTTTACTCTCAGTAAAGGTTAAAAGTGTGTGATGTCTAGGGGTGCCACAAAGTTACAGAAGTTTTTGCAACAGGCAGCATGTGTTTTCACCAGAAGTAAAAGAATTCATGGATCAATGAAAGCCCTGTGAGATTCAATGAAAATTGAGTATAATGAAAGATTCAAATGAAAATTAAGTATAGAATAAATTTACATTTAGGGTAATTTTGGAAAATTTGGGGGCTGGGAGAGGATTTTTTTTTTTTTTTTAGAAGGAAACCATGTGATCAAAACATAAAAGCTAGAAACTTCTTTGGCAGGAATTTAGATTTTCCTGGGATATAATGATAATATACCTGAAGACAGAAACAAGATTGAAATATGAATGCTCTGAACCACTGAAGTGACCTGAGCTTTACAGTACTTCTTTGTGTATGAGATTTCAATAATGGCCATCCCTACCTCTCTAAGGTTTAACTCGGGAGACCACCAAGTCAGTGCACAGAAAGCTGTACTACATGTAAGATAGATCTTGCCTGTTCTAAGGAACACATTCTTTACTGACTAAACCTAGGCTTTGGCTATAACAAAACCTTTGGAAACTAATATTGTCTACTTTAGATTGGAGATAAGATTAATAAATTTTATTTTCTGTAGTGTAATTTTATAACTTTGATCAATATTGCTTAAAAATGCTATATTGTTTTCTACTGTAGTTGGCAAAAATACAAAAAGGTTCAAATTCTTCATGGCCAGACTCTATACTGTCTCATCCCTAAACAGACAAATAGTGGAAGATACTTCCTGTTGTCATGAAATAGTTGTTTTTGGAAATACTGTAGTCAAGGTAAAGTTGTTTAGAATTAACTTGTTAGGTTTTCATTCTGGATGAGGCACTTTAATAACCATCATTATGGAAGCAAAATAGAATTACAAATAATGATTGTTTTGGAAATAGCAATTTAGCAGAAACAGCTAATGGGCAGCTTCTATTCAACCTGCAGTTTGTATTTCTCATTTTATGACAAAATGTTACTGCAGAGAATGAAAAGCAAACATTGTATTTTCACAATTTTATATTTTAAATAGAAAGTAAGAATTGTAAACCACTAAATGAGATTTGTGTTTTTAATCTAGTCATAGCTGTTCAAAAGCAAGGATGTACCCAAGGTAAGAAGATTCCTGGATTTAGTCTAAAGTGTGTCACAAGGGACAAGAATTTTTTAATCTTGGGCACTTAAAGCTGTCTCCATTATTCATGTGTAACATTTCATGTTAAAACTACAGTTGATGAAAATGACATTTTTTTAAAAAAGATTTTATTCATTCATTTGAGGGAGACAGAGAGAACAGGCAGGGAGAAAGGCAGAGGCAGAGGGAGAGGGAGAAGCAGACTCCCTGCCGAGTGGGGCTGCCTGACTTTGGGCTCAAACCCAGGACCTGGAGATTATGACTTTTGCTAAAGGCAGCTGCTTAACCATCTGAGCCACACAAGTGCCCCTAATGCTTTGACTGAAAATACCAGTGTCTTATCTTCTGTGAGCTCTGAATGGCTTAATCGCCTTTTGTCTGTCTTTTATATTTTGAAGTCAGGGTGCCAAATCTCCATAGTTAATACATTATGGCTGATATTTCTGTCTAGAAAGTACTGGGTCTTCGCTTATTTTGCAGGAGAGACTCATTTGCCAATAGTCCTGTGGAGGTAGTACAGCTGAGGGTTTAAGCAGTCCAGAGGATACAATCTCAGTGGTCCAAAGTACAGTTCTCTGGACAAGGTCACCACCCCTTCCCCCAACACAGGCTTTCCTCCTCCTTTATCTCTCTGTCTCTCTCTAATCAAGCCTTCTAACCCCCATGATTCTTTCTCCTAATAACCCCTGCTCTGGAACTTCTGAAGTAAAAATGTGAGCTTATTTCATAAATGTTCTTTGTCTTTTAACCCTAGAATGTAGGGAAACTTGCTTTACTCATGCCCAATAAATCCTTCTCCTTTTGCTTTTGTATTTAGTCTGTCAAATTATACTTTGCAACTTGATTACACCATATTAAAATGCATTTAATATTTTTAGAGGTAGTGAAGGCCCATATATTTTTCCAAATCTGGGTGCTTTAATTTTATTGTAGTAAACTACACATAACATAAAATTGACAGTTTTGACCATTTTTAAGCATAGTCCACAATATATTTTTTTAAGATTTTATTTATTTATTTGACAGAGAGAGATCACAAGTAGGCAGAGAGGCAGGCAGAGAGAGTGGGGGGAAGCGGGCTCCCTGCTGAGCAGAGAGCCTGATGCGGGCTCGACCCCAGGACCCTGGGATCATGACCTGAGACGAAGGCAGAGGCTTTAACCCAGGTCCCCCACAGTTTTTGTTTTTGTTTTTTTAAAATATTTATTTATTTATTTATTTGACAGAGAGAGAGAGAGAGAGATCACATGTGGGCAGACAGGCAGGCAGAGAGACAGAGAGAGGAGGAAGCAGGCTCCCTGCCAAGCAGAGAGTCCGACTTGGGACTCGATCCCAGGACCCCGAGATCATGGCCTGAGCCGAAGGCAGAGGCTTAACCCACTGAGCCCCACAGGTGCTCCGCCCCCACAATATTTTTAAAGAGTATCTGTGACGAGAGTTCAAGGGAGGTTGGATTATCTTATAATACCTACATCAGATAGGCCACAGTTATCAAATGAAGACTCTTCAGCAGATAAATTGTTCAGTATTTTGGTAGATTTTTCGTTTTGTTTTTTTTGTTTTTGTTTTTCTTTTCCCCACTTTTTTTTTAAGATCTTAGGGCATGTGTAGTAGGTGTGTCTATCCCATGGTCACCATATACTCCTTCCTTCTCATATTAGCTCATGGTCGTGAGGTCCTTTAGAGGAATATAGGCTTCTTTGACTCTGCTTTAGCAGCTTCCTGCTAAACCCCACCTGAGACAGTGGTGTCTTTTCACAAGGGGATGGAGAAATGATTTGCTTCAAATTTGGACAACACTCAATTCATGGGAAATTTTGGCAATGCCATAAGGATGAATTAGGCCAAATAAAGTGGTTAGCCATCCTCACGTTCAGACTTGCTGCATGTTTTAATTCTGACATTTCCTAGCTGCGTGACACCTGACTTTTTTCTCTCTGTTTCTTCATCTACCCAATGAGCAGAATTGTGATCGATCTCACTGACAAAGAAAATCATTCATCCCCATCAGTCCCCTACTCCTTCTACGGGTCATGTCACATTTCTCTGGCTCATTCAGGTTTCTAGACTCATCTGGAGGAAGAGTTGACTTTTATTTCTCTTATCAGACATCCAACCTTGCCCCTCACCCACATTCTCAACTGCTGACCTTCTTCTTACTTTGCTAAGAAAAAAAGCAAAAGTGAGGAGACAATTTCAGCAGATCCCGTCATCACATATACCTCCACTCACCTGTATTTTTGCTCTTGTACTCTGCCTTTTCTCCTCTAAATATTTATGAGCTCTCTGCTCTGAACAGAAGCCAACTGCTTCATTTGTACATCAGGTCCATCCCCTCCTCTCTACTCTAGGCTGTCACTCCAGATTTCTCCCCCCCCCCTTTTTTTTTTGCATAATCATGCATTTATTTCCTCCCCATCAATAAATACTCAGGCCGTACTTTTTCTGCTTCACTAAAATCTTCTCCTATTGTTGTCTGATTGCTGAGGCTAGGACCTCTAGTACGATGTTGAATAGCAGTGGTGATAATGGACATCCCTGCCGTGTTCCTGACCTTAGCGGAAAAGCTTTCAGTTTTTCTCCATTGAGAATGATATTTGCGGTGGGTTTTTCATAGATGGCTTTGATGATATTGAGGTATGTGCCCTCTATCCCTACACTTTGAAGAGTTTTGATCAGGAAGGGATGCTGTACTTTGTCAAATGCTTTTTCAGCATCTATTGAGAGTATCATATGGTTCTTGTTCTTAATTTTATTGATGTGTTGTATCACATTGACTGATTTGCGGATGTTGAACCAACCTTGCAGCCCTGGAATAAATCCCACTTGGTCATGGTGAATAATCCTTTTAATGTACTGTTGAATCCTATTGGCTAGTATTTTGTTGAGTATTTTCGCATCTGTGTTCATCAAGGATATCGGTCTATAGCTCTCTTTTTTGGTGGGATCCTTCTCTGGTTTTGGGATCAAGGTGATGCTGGCCTCATAAAATGAGTTTGGAAGTTTTCCTTCCATTTCTATTTTTTGGAACAGTTTCAGGAGAATAGGAATTAGTTCTTCTTTAAATGTTTGGTAGAATTCCCCCGGGAAGCCGTCTGGCCCTGGGCTTTTGTTTGTTTGGAGATTTTTAATGACTGTTTCAATCTCCTTACTGGTTATGGGTCTGTTCAGGCTTTCTATTTCTTCCTGGCTCAGTTGTGGTAGTTTATATGTCTCTAGGAATGCATCCATTTCTTCCAGATTGTCAAATTTATTGCCGTAGAGTTGCTCATAGTATGTTCTTATAATAGTTTGTATTTCTTTGGTGTTAGTTGTGATCTCTCCTCTTTCATTCATGATTTTATTTATTTGGGTCCTTTCTCTTTTCTTTTTGATAAGTCGGGCCAGGGGTTTATCAATTTTATTAATTCTTTCAAAGAACCAGCTCCTAGTTTCGTTGATTTGTTCTATTGTTTTTTTGGTTTCTATTTCATTGATTTCTGCTCTGATCTTTATGATTTCTCTTCTCCTGCTGGGCTTAGGGTTTCTTTCTTGTTCTTTCTCCAGCTCCTTTAGGTGTAGGGTTAGGTTGTGTACCTGAGACCTTTCTTGTTTCTTGAGAAAGGCTTGTACCGCTATATATTTTCCTCTCAGGACTGCCTTTGTTGTGTCCCACAGATTTTGAACCGTTGTATTTTCATTATCATTTGTTTCCATGATTTTTTTCAATTCTTCTTTAATTTCCCGGTTGACCCATTCATTCTTTAGAAGGATACTGTTTAGTCTCCATGTATTTGGGTTCTTTCCAAACTTCCTTTTGTGGTTGAGTTCTAGCTTTAGAGCATTGTGGTCTGAAAATATGCAGGGAATGATCCCAATCTTTTGATACCGGTTGAGTCCTGATTTAGGACCGAGGATGTGATCTATTCTGGAGAATGTTCCATGTGCACTAGAGAAGAATGTGTATTCTGTTGCTTTGGGATGAAATATTCTGAATATATCTGTGATGTCCATCTGGTCCAGTGTGTCATTTAAGGCCTTTATTTCCTTGCTGATCTTTTGCTTGGATGACCTGTCCATTTCAGTGAGGGGAGTGTTAAAGTCCCCTACTATCATTGTATTATTGTTGATGTGTTTCTTTGATTTTGTTATTAATTGGTTTATATAGTTGGCTGCTCCCACATTGGGGGCATAGATATTTAAAATTGTTAAATCTTCTTGTTGGACAGACCCTTTGAGTAGGATATAGTGTCCTTCCTCATCTCTTATTATAGTCTTTGGCTTAAAATCCAATTGATCTGATATAAGGATTGCCACTCCTGCTTTCTTCTGATGTCCATTAGCATGGTAAATTCTTTTCCACCCCCTCACTTTAAATCTGGAGGTGTCTTCGGGCTTAAAATGTGTTTCTTGGAGGCAACATATAGATGGATTTTGTTTTTTTATCCATTCTGATACCCTGTGTCTTTTGACAGGGGCATTTAGCCCATTCACATTCAGGGTAACTATTGAGAGATATGAATTTAGTGCCATTGTATTGCCTGTAAGGTGACTGTTACTGTATATGGTCTCTGTTCCTTTCTGATCTACCACTTGTAGGCTCTCTCTTTGCTTAGAGGACCCATTTCAATATTTCCTGTAGAGCTGGTTTGGTATTTGCAAATTCTTTCAGTTGTTGTTTGTCCTGGAAGCTTTTAATCTCTCCTTCTATTTTCAATGATAGCCTAGCTGGATATAGTATTCTTGGCTGCATGTTTTTCTCGTTTAGTGCTCTGAAAATATCATGCCAGCTCTTTCTGGCCTGCCAGGTCTCTGTGGATAAGTCAGCTGCCAATCTAATATTTTTACCATTGTATGTTACAGACTTCTTTTCCCGGGATGCTTTCAGGATTTTCTCTTTGTCATTGAGACTTGTAAATTTTACTATTAGGTGACGGGGTGTGGGCCTATTCTTATTGATTTTGAGGGGCATTCTCTGAACCTCCTGAATTTTGATGCTCGTTCCCTTTGCCATATTGGGGAAATTCTCCCCAATAATTCTCTCTAGTATACCTTCTGCTCCCCTCTCACTTTCTTCTTCTTCTGGAATCCCAATTATTCTAATGTTGTTTCGTCTTATGGTGTCACTTATCTCTCGAATTCTCCCCTCATGGTCCAGTAGCTGTTTGTCCCTCTTTTGCTCAGCTTCTTTATTCTCTGTCATTTGGTCTTCTATATCACTAATTCTTTCTTCTGCCTCATTTATCCTAGCAGTTAGAGCCTCCATTTTTGATTGCACCTCATTAATAGCTTTTTTGATTTCACCTAACCAAAGAGGCACAGAATCTATACTCAGAAAACTATAAAGTACTCATGAAAGAAATTGAGGAAGACACAAAGAAATGGAAAAATGTTCCATGCTCCTGGATTGGAAGAATAAATATTGTGAAAATGTCTATGCTACCTAAAGCAATCTACACATTTAATGCAATTCCTATCAAAGTACCATCCATCTTTTTCAAAGAAATGGAACAAATAATGCTAAAATTTATATGGAACCAGAAAAGACCTCGAATAGCCAAAGGGATATTGAAAAAGAAAGCCAACGTTGGTGGCATCACAATTCCGGACTTCAAGCTCTATTACAAAGCTGTCATCATCAAGACAGCATGGTACTGGCACAAAAACAGACACATAGATCAATGGAACAGAATAGAGAGCCTAGAAATAGACCCTCAACTCTATGGTCAACTAATCTTCGACAAAGCAGGAAAGAATGTCCAATGGAAAAAAGACAGCCTTTTCAATAAATGGTGCTGGGAAAATTGGACAGCCACATGCAGAAAAATGAAATTGGACCATTTCCTTACACCACACACAAAAATAGACTCAAAATGGATGAAGGACCTCAATGTACGAAAGGAATCCATCAAAATCCTTGAGGAGAACACGGGCAGCAACCTCTTCGACCTCTGCCGCAGCAATATCTTCCTAGGAACAACGCAAAAGGCAAGGGAAGCAAGGGAAAAAATGAACTACTGGGATTTCATCAAGATCAAAAGCTTTTGCACAGCAAAGGAAACAGTTAACAAAATCAAAAGACAACTGACAGAATGGGAGAAGATATTTGCAAACGACATATCAGATAAAGGACTAGTGTCCAGAATCTATAAAGAACTTAGCAAACTCAACACCCAAAGAACAAATAATCCAATCAAGAAATGGGCAGAAGACATGAACAGACATTTCTGCAAAGAAGACATCCAGATGGCGAACAGACACATGAAAAAGTGCTCCATATCACTTGGCATCAGGGAAATACAAATCAAAACCACAATGAGATATCACCTCACACCAGTCAGAATGGCTAAAATCAACAAGTCAGGAAATGACAGATGCTGGCGAGGATGCGGAGAAAGGGGAACCCTCCTACACTGTTGGTGGGAATGCAAGCTGGTGCAGCCACTCTGGAAAACAGCATGGAGGTTCCTCAAAATGTTGAAAATAGAACTGCCCTATGACCCAGCAATTGCACTATTGGGTATTTACCCTAAAGATACAAACGTAGTGATCCAAAGGGGCACGTGCACCCGAATGTTTATAGCAGCAATGTCCACAATAGCCAAAATATGGAAAGAACCTAGATGTCCATCAACAGATGAATGGATCAAGAAGATGTGGTATATATACACAATGGAATACTATGCAGCCATCAAAAGAAATGAAATCTTGCCATTTGCAACAACATGGATGGAACTAGAGCGTATCATGCTTAGCGAAATAAGTCAAGCAGAGAAAGACAACTATCATATGATCTCCCTGATATGAGGAAGTGGTGATGCAACATGGAGGCTTAAGTGGGTAGAAGAAGAATCAATGAAACAAGATGGGATTGGGAGGGAGACAAACCATAAGTGACTCTTAATCTCACAAAACAAACTGAGGGTTGCCGGGGGGAGGGGGTTTGGGAGAAGGGGGTGGGATTATGGACTTTGGGGAGGGTATTTGATTTGGTGAGTGCTGTGAAGTGTGTAAACCTGGTGATTCACAGACCTGTACCCCTGGGGATAAAAATATATGTTTATAAAAAATAAAAAATTAAAATAAATAAATAAATTAATTAATTAAAACAAAACAAAACAAAAAAAATAAATAAAATAAAATCTTCTCCTAACCCACTCATGGTCTCCTTCCAGCTCTACCCTGATCCTTCCTTTCCCTACCCTTCCCTTTCCTCCCCCTTCCTCTCCTCTTCTTCTGGAGTTTTCCATGTTTTCTCTCTTCATAAATCACTGAGCCACTGTACCCACCTTGTTGTTTCAAAGTCACCAATAACCTTTGCTCTGCTAAATCCATGGCTCACGTTCTTTTAAAAATAGTCTATTCACTAGCATTCTTAATTCAGCATTCTCTAGTTCTTCTCCTACTTCCCTGGCTACCTTTCCTGGGTGTTTTTGCTGATTCTGCTTGATCTTCCTATGTTCCAGACACTACTTGGCCAACCCTTGAACTTCTTCCCTTTCCTATATAGAAGCAATCTCTTTTGTTCTCATCCAGTCTCATACTTCCCTGAGTATCATCTATTTACACACAACTCCCGAATTTACATCTTCCGCATTGATCTCCCCCAGAAGTTCAGGCTGATGTCTGCAGCTGCTTACTTGATATTACCCTTGGCTGCTTAATTGGCATCTCATATACAATCCATCCACAGATAAACTTCTTAGAGTCTCAGTGCACTTTCCCATCTCAGGAAATTTTACCTTCTTCCTTCCAGGTGCTCAGGCTAAACTTTCCAACTTCCCTCCTTCCCTCACATATAATATTCATTCCTTCAGCAAAATTCTATTGACGCTGCCTCTTATCCAGTAGGAGACCATTTCTCAACATCCTCTTCAGCCCCACTGTCCTAAAACCACGGGTTCAAGCCATCTTCAGCCCTGAAATGAGTTACCACAGTAGCTTCCTATCGAATCTTCCTTCTTCCCTTCTCCCTTCAGTCATTCTCATCATGGAGCCACAGTGTTTCTCAATGGGTTCATAGCCTTCTTCTGTTGAAATCACTTCAAAGCCTTCTAATCTCAGTGAAAACCAAAGTCATTAAAAATAACACAAATATTTTTGGGATCTGATAGCTCTTTCCCATTCTTTCTTCATCATCTGAAACACTTAACCTGCACTTCTTCACCTTCGACTACACGGTTGTTCAAGATAGTCCTAAACAAACCAGGAATCCGTCCCCCCAAAGACTTCCCCTTTGTTGTTCCTCAGATTTTGGATGGTCTTCTCCAAATATGCTCATTACTCAATCTCTCACCTACTTTAGATTTTTATTAAAATCTCATCTTCTGACTAAAGGACACCTGGTTTGATTATCCACTCTCACTCTTTTCCTTTCTCTGCTTTCTAAAAATAACATCTACAAATGACATTTTGTATTTAATAAGTTGTTATGTTTGGGGTGCCTGAGTGGCTCAGTGGTTTAAGTCTCTGCCTTCAGCTCGGGTCATGGTCTCAGGGTCCTGGGATCAAGCCCCACATTGGGCTCTCTGCACAGCGGATAGCCTGCTTTCCTGTCTCTCTCTCTGCCAGCTTGTGCTCTCTCTCTCTGTCAAATAAATAAATAAAATCTTTAAAAAATTATTTTAAAAAATAAGTTGTTATGTTTATTTTCTGACTCTTTCTTCTTCCCAACCACCATGCGATCATAAGGTCCATAAGGATGGAAACTTCATGCTTTTTTTAAAACGTGTTACTGAAATTGTGGAAATTTAGAATATCTGGGATATAGTTGTTATAAATATATATTATTTGAATTATTACCTATCCTAAGGGATTGTTGAAACATTAGAATATATAATATACATAACTGAGCACATTTGGCATGTAATAGAACCTCAGTACATGCTTTCTGTTATCAAGGAGATGCCTTGAAACCTCAGAGATAGAGTCATATATTAGGATATGAAGGTGGTCCAGGAGAGAAGATGGTATAAAAATCTGTCTTGGTACATAAGGGACATCTGATTGAGAAGGTTAGTAGTAGACTGCAGATCTTTCTGTTTTCCTAAACAGAAGGTAATTTTAATTAAACTTAAGAAACTATGTCACTGGATTGCATATTTAGATATTTTTCTAGAATAATTACTTTTCTGTATTTCCATTAAATTAAACATTGTAATATAGAAGTATATGCCATTTCGTTTTTGTTTTACAACAGTAAATACAAATTTTGTAATACAAATTTAGTGTTACTAAATTATATCCAGTCTTCATTATACAACATCACTGATTACAGTGAGACATTTGCAGTCAAAAATGCTCTACAATTAATGAAATGCTTAAAGTTTTCAGTTTAAAAGAAAAAGCAATAGTGTCTAATTTTCAAACAACCCTTCTTACAAAGATTATTTGAGGCAGTTATGTACCACTTTTTGTATATATTTAATTTTATGAAATTTTGAAGTCAGGGAAAACTTTATTTCTCTATTTTTTAAAAGATGTTATTTATTTATTTGAGAGAGAGAGAGCATGAACATAGGGGAGGCAGAGGGAGAAGCAGACTCCCCACTGAGCAGGGAGTCCAACACAGGACTTGATCCCAGGACCCTGAGATCATGATCTGAGCTGAAGGCAGATGCTTAACTGACTGAGCCACCAGGCACCTTTATTTATCTATTTTAAGAATTAATACTCCAGATTTTTGTACTACTTAATGGTGATAAAAACCAAAATGCGATGGATAGCAACTTACCACTTACTAACACGGACATCTAAGTAAGGGATATATTACTAGGATGAGATAAGGAAAATAAAACTTCTTTGAATGTTTTCAAATTGTTCTTGCAGGGCACCTGGGTGGTTCAGTGGGTTATGCCTCTGCCTTCAGCTCAGGTCATGATCCCAGGGTCCTGGGATCGAGTCCCACATCGGGCTCTCTGCTCAACAGGGAGCTTGCTTCTCTCTCTCTCTGCCTCCCTCTGTGCCTACTTGTGATCTCTGTCTGTCAAAAAAAAAAAAAAAAAAAAAAAAAATTCTTACAAATTAACATGTTTAATATTTAAGAATTATAGTTTGCTTCTAAAGGTTTTCACTTAGCAATTTTATGATAGAGCAATTAAAGAGGAAATCACACTTAAACTCATAAAAAATTAAATATATATATATATATATATATATATATATATATATTATATTTTTTTTTTTTTGTCAGAGAGAGTGCTAGATAGCAAGAGTGAGCATGAGCAGGGGGAATGGCAGACAGAGCAGGCAGAGGGAGAAGCAAACTCCCCAGGGAGCAAGGAGCCTGAAATCCGACTCAATCCCAGGACACTGGGATCATGAGCCAAGCCAAAGGCAGACATTTAACTGACTGAGCCACCCAAGCATCCCCAAATTAAATATATTTTTAAAATACATTTTCTTTAAAATGATTTTGATGGGGATTGTGTGGGTGGGTCAGTCAGTTAAGCATCTCTCAGGTCATGATCTCAGGATCATGAGATCGGGCCCCATGTTGGGCTCCATGCTGTATGGGGATTAAGATGCTGCTTAAGATTCCTCCTCTCTCCCTTTCCCTTTGCTCTTCCCCCATCCCGCTCCCTCTTTCTATAAATAAAATAAAATAACTTTGATGGGGGTTGAGTCACCTCCTATAAGTATCTTCAGGTTAGAAACATATGCCTCAATCCTCACAGTGTCTCATTTGAGATCTGGCACATTCCAAATGCTCAAAATTTATTTGATGTAGTTTATTGAAGTTTTTTGAAAAGTCCCTTTTATAATATGGTCAAAATATATTTCTCAAACATTATAGTATATGTGTGTTTTTTCTTATTCTTCCTACACTTTTCATAAAAAATATGAAGACTGAAAATTATTGTAGGATAAATATCTACAGATAAGGGAATTATAATTATTTAATTTGTTTATTGAACTGCTATCATTGGATAGCCTAAATACTAATGAAATAACAAGCTATGTGACTCCTTAAAAATGTTTATAAGTTAAAAAGATATGAGGCTTATTTATTTTCTATCAGTAGTAATACATATATTAATGGAAGCACAGTCAGATATTCTTTTACTATTAGCAGAAACCAAAGATGTTTTGAGCAAAACAACTTCTAGTGGAAGAGAAAATACAGCATCTTTTAAACCTAAAAGTGCAGAAAGGAAACAAGTACATGTTTTTATTTTGTAACAGATTTATAAAGAAAAGTCTTAGAGACTTCAGATTTGAAATATGCAGTCATTAGAGGTAATGAGTAAGAGCTGTAGGGAAAAATGTCTTCATATTGTGTCTACAGTGTAGGTATAGCATTTTCTGCATTGTATTGCCACAGTATCCTAGCTAGAAATTGGCCAGAATTGCTTTTCCAGGAGTTTCTTTTTCATGCCTTTTTGTTAAACCATAATTATATTTCCCAAATAGGTGATGACTTAGTCAAGGACATCCTAATACTTTTATGTAGGTAGGAGAGGAGGGGCAGGGTGACTTGCCGATGCCTCATATCTGTAATATTAAAGTGTGAGCAGAGATAGTGGTAATTATGGAGAACAAAGTGAGGGTTACCAGTGGAGAGGTGGCTGTGGGGCATGGGTGGAATAGGAGATGGGGATTAAGGAAAGCACCTGTGAAGAGCACCGGGCATTGTATGGAAGTGTTGAATCACTGAATTCTAATCACCTTAAGTGTTGAATCACCTGAAACTAATATTATACTGTATGTTGACTAACTGGAATTTAAATAAAGACTTAAAAAAAAAAACTACACTACTAAAAAAAGAAGAATAGGTGTAGTGGTTCTACTTATAAACTTTAACAAAATTAGACACTTTACAAAGATATTAAAATTGCAAAAATAATACAAAATTGTAAACATGTAAATATAATTTTAACCATTTTACCAAGACATCTAGCCAGTACTAAAAAATCTGGGCACTAAGAAAGCACCTGTCACACACACTTATACGTTGAATTTTTTCAAACTTCAAGGAAATGATCTACCCTATCTTACACCATTTCTTTTCTGACATAATAGAAGAGAAAAATCTCCCACATCACTTATAATGTTAATTGCAGTCTCCCAAAATGTCTTCACAAAATGATTTCATCATTAAAACATAAATATATTTAATTTATCCATCTGTAAGTAAAATAATACATCGTGACCAAGTACTTTTTAAATCAAAAAAGATGGATGATAAGATATTAAGGGAATTATTCATACACATATGAATATTAACAGAATGTTATTTTCTGTTCATGTTAAAAATATTTGCTAAGGGCCTAGAAAGTGGTTTTTTGTGACTAGCCAAAATGTCTATCTAAAACCTCTAGTAATTGTTATTTAATGTAGAAACATTAGAACTATATTCATGCTGATTAAAAAACTGGGATTGAGACAAGAAGGCTGATTACCAGAGCTTCTATTCAATATTTTATTGCTAATTCTCACCAATATAATACAATAATAAAACAATGTAATAGAGGACAGAAAGCAAAAAAAAATTTGTTTACGAAAGACAGAATTATGTATCAATAAAACCAATGTCTACATAGAAGCTACAGTAAATGAAATTTAAAGTGAGCACATGCTGAAAAATCACAGTACAAAAATTTGTTTTGTTTTACAACAGCACACAATATAAGAATAAATAAATAGATAAACAAGAGTTTAAAAGTCTGAATGACTGGGGCACCTGGATGGCTCAGTGGGTTAAAGCCTCTGCCTTAGGCTTGGGTCATGATCCCAGGGTCCTGGGATCGAGCCCCGCATCGGGCTTTCTGCTCTGCCTACTTGTGATCTGTCTGTCAAATAAATAAATAAAATTAAAAAAAAAAAAGTCTGAATGACTTAAAAAAAACTATTTTATAAAGGAAATAAATACAATATAAATATTAACACCCCATAACTGTTTAGGTTTGTGTATCTCAGTCATTCTATGTTCACATATACACTTATAAACCCTCAGGACACTTTCATGAACATAGGAAGATGTGAATGATGTAATATTAATTTATTATAGACAAATAAATGTGTAGTGAAATTATAAAACATGGGTGAGGAAGAAATTCATCAGTTGAGCAATAGTGGTTACTCATGGGGTGGAAGAGAGAATAGAATTAGGGAGTAAAACAAAGGATCACAGAAGAGTTAAGCAACATGATCACAGATTGATGCATTAGTATCAAATTTCTATGGTGTTAAGAAGATAGAAGATACAACTCCTTTTCAAATGCATATCAATATTTTAAAAATGATGGTGAGAGAGAAGATAGTGATTTTTGTGAAATAGAAATATATCATTCTCTCATCACAAAGCAATAAAACTGGAAATCATCAATAAAACAAAAGATAATAAAGAGCCCAAAAGTCCTTCCACCAGAAAATTAAAGAAAACCTTTTATTCAGAAATCACTTGGGTAAGAAGAGAAATACAAACCTAAAAATTGCAGCATATGGTTATAATATTCATTCTTTCCTACCTATAAAAGACAGAGTTGCTTTGAGTCATAGGTTATAATAAAAAGCTCATGAAGGTATTTTAAAAGGTTAGAGAAATCTTAATACCAGGCTGAACAGTAATACTATAAGTCAATGTCAGCTTCACATATAAATTTAAATATCCTAAACAAAATATTAAAAGTATAAAATATTTGTGCTTTAGAGATATTAGGGCCATGGAGTATTTAATAAAGGAATTGAAATTTGTTTCAATAATATCAAATACATTGATTTAATTGACTGCATTAATGGGTAATAGAAGAAAAATCTCATGACCAAGTTATTACCCCCAAATACCTTTCATAAAACTCAACACCTATTCCTCAGCAGAACAAGTATTAAATAAAAACACAGTAGTCATTTGTTACTATTTAAAATGTACAAGACACTGAAGCCAATTCGATAAATAAAATTAGGTTCTAATCTGTATAAAGAGGAGGCAAAATTTCCATTTTTAGAAACTATTTCTAAAACCCCAAATCTCATGAATCACTGTGCTTATTCTTTAAGGATTATCTTCTTGCAACTCTCCCTTAGCAGACAAACTATGAAGTATACCTGTGTGTTACATATCCATGTAAATATGTGTGTGTATTTACATGTCCACTCTTGTAAATGTATGCTGAGTATCAATCTACCAAGATTTTAATGACTTCATTTTCTGGCACACGCATACACAAAAGGCATTGCAGAGTTTTATTCTCCAAACCCAGATATACAATCAGCAGTATTTTGTTTGTTTTGGTATGTGAACTGGTAATACAAATGATGAGGGAGCAGGAGGCTGGCTGAGGACGGAGCAGGGGCTGGCGCCTTGCACCCCGTCTCCACCCACTCCCCTTGGTGATATGTGTGACATTCCTCAGGCCCCCCTGACTGCCCTAAAAGAAGAGCAAATGGTTATCTTGCAGAGATCACAGTCCTGCAAGGCAGGAGTCTCTCTTGGTTTACAAATGTCCTTGAGATTTACAACAAAGCAGTTCCCTTATCAATAGCCCAATTTCCAAAGACACAGAACTCAGTTCCTCAAGCCCTAAGGTCACCCTCCCCTCCATAAAAAAAACCAAAGGAGGTGGAGGTAGAAGGAAAAGTAAATAAAGTTAAATTTCTTCTAAAACCTAAATCTCACTAACAAGGATGCTTGATAGCAGGAATGTAACATTCCACCAGGAGACTCCTAATTGTCTTTATGTTAATACCTCATTAGAGGGAAAGTGGCCTTGGCTTGCTAGTAACCAGGCCTTCAATATCCTGACAGTCTTCTTTACCCCAAGAGCCCTTCTGAACACCCCTTTGTCCTCACCTACCCAACTCCTGTGTATATAACCAGACACTCCTCACAGGCCCTGGGCAGCCGCATCTCTGCCTGCCCATGGGTCCCGTCCCCGTGCTCTAATAAACCACCTTTTTGCACCAGAGACGTCTTAAGAATTCTTTCTTTAGCCGTCGGCTCCGAACCTCACCCCACTGAACCTCACCTAGGTTCAAGAACTTCATCACAGATATAGAAACTAGTATAGAAGCTAGGAATATTTGTCCAGAAGTGAAAATTGTGCACGAATATAGATGTCATCCATATTCAGATGTCGGGATGTCATCTTCACCCTTCTACCTTTTCAACCCTCTTGCCACCCACTCTTGGTAGATACTAGGTAATCCACTTATGGATTACTAGGTAATCCATACCTAGTATTTGATTTACTTTCTCTACTTTTATTTTCACAAAGAAAAGAATAAATACATTTATTTTTTGCCACAATTTTTATTAAATAAAAAAAAAAGCTACTCATTATAGATATTCTTTTGTATTTTGCTTTTTTCAGTTAAAAATATATCCTGGATAACACTTCGTATCCATTCATAGAGATTGTCATCATTTTTTGTAGCTAGATAATACTTCATTATTCAGAGATACTTTAATCAATCTTCTATCAATGGAGATGGTGTTTCACTTTTTTTCCTTTTTCTGTTTTTAATTGCAGCTAATGTTGCATGAATAAGTATGCAAATGTGTATTTTAAAGTTGTTTGATGTATCTTCAGCCTAAATTCATAGAATTGAGTTTGTTGGGTCAGAACTTAAATGCCAATGTACTTTCATTAGCTGTTGACAAATTGTTCCCTAGTTTGAGGTATATGTGATACCTATTTATCCACAGATTCATGGTTAGAATATGTTGTCATACATATTTTTACATTTTTAATAGATATTTTTTAATTTTTAGCAATCTGAGAAATGAGAGATGAAAAATGGAATCATAGTGTAGTTTAATTTACATTTCTCTAATTACATGTTATAGTACTAGCTTTTTGTTATTCATTTTGTTTTTTTTTTGTTTGTTTTGTTATTCATTTTATTTTTGTGTTTCAAATACCTTTAGGAGTCATCCTGAAAGATAAACTGCAATGATTCTGTCTTCTCTTATTACTTATATCCTTATGTAGTCCCCTTCCACAATAACGCCGACTTACCTTTGCAAGCAGTAACATCCGGGGTATGTGGTGGTGTGATAATGCTGAACATAAGCGGTAGAAGACATACCAGCTTATTTCTTGGCCCCTGCTTGGCTCAGTCAGTAAGAATCCAACTAGCGCTGTGAGAACACTCCAGCTGTCTTTTGCAGAGTCCTTAACCAAGAACAACTGAGGTCTCGGATCAATGTCTAATTCTTTCTTTCTTTCTTTCTTTATTTATTTATTATTTATTTTTTTATTTTTAAAGATTTTTATTTATTTATTTGACAGAGATCTCAAGTAGGCAGAGGCAGGCAGAGAGAGAGAGAGGAAGGGAAGCAGGCTCCCCGCTGAGCAGAGAGCCCAATGTGGAACTTGATCTCAGGGCCCTGGGATCATGACTCCAGCTGAAGGCAGAGGCTTTAAACCAATGAGCCACCCAGGTGCCCCCAGTGTCTAATTCTAACCTCCAAACCTGTAGGAGTCAGTCCCTGTCGAATCAAATCATCCAGCCCCATTTCAGCCTTCAGATAACTGCAGCCCTGGCTGGTATACCACCTCGTCGAAGACTCAAGCCCCAAACGCCCTGCCACGTTCTCCTAGCGGTGGTTCCGGGTAGGGGGTTTCCCCATTGGGTTTGTCTGAAACTGCCTTTCATTTGTCATTAACCCTGAAGGCTATCTCTCCCCCCACCCTCTCCACACACACACTGGAAATAAAATACTATGCAGTTATTTCAGCACTAAGAAGATGGAAATGCATTGTATCTCTTGTGAATACGATGCTTAGTTACTTTGTTGTTCTTTTAAATGTGAGTTGCAGGGTTTTTCTTGTTACTTTTAAGCCTTTTGTTTTCATTTTCTTCCTAAACAGTTTCATTATGATGCTAAGTGTGGTTTTCTCAGATTCATCCTGTTGTGTTTTGTAGAACCTATAAAATCTTTCCAAATAGATTTCTTTTGCCATTTTTTCCCAGTTTTATCAGCTTTTCATCCACTGTCTCTTCTAATAGACTTTGCCCTATTATTCTGCTCCTTTCCCTCTGGATTATGTATTTTTATTAATGACCACCTTAGTGCTTATTCTGTTTTATGTATTTTCATAACTAAATTTATCTCTTTACTTCAGTTAGCATCTATCTCTTCTACTAATCTATCATTTTGTTCAAATATTGTCTCTTCAGTTGTGTCTAATTTGTTCTTTTTAAAGAGATTATATTTATTTTAAAGAAAAAGAGAGAGCAGGGGGAGGGGCAGTTAAAGAGGGAGAGGCAGAAGACTGAACCATGCAATCACCCCTCTAATTTGCACTTAAATTCATCTGCTGAAATTTGTAATTTCATCTACTATATATTTCAGTTTTAGAAGGCCACTTCATTTCTTTTGTTTCAATTTATTGCTGAAATTTTGCATCTCATTTATTTTGACCTTGTTATTAATGGTGAAAGACAATATTTGAAAATACTGATATCTTGATTATCTAGGATACTTTTTCTTTCTTCTTCTTCTTCTTCTTCTTTTTTTTTTTTTTTTTTTTTTTAGTGTTTCTCTTGGTCTTATTTTCTGGTGTGATTATAATTTTGCTTAATGTAGATATTTTATGTGAGATTCTGAATAACATCATCTTCCTGCCAAAGTGTGTATTTTGGTTCTGGAAGCATTTAGAGAAGGGGAAGATGATATGACTCACTCTTGGATTGAGGTGATTCTAAGGAGCTTTTTGTTTATTTTGATTGGTTGATTTCCATATTGCTCTCCCTTTAATGTGTCTCTCTTCAGAGTCTGTCCTAAAGCCCTACTGTTATTCTAGGGATCCTATGCCTTTTATGCACAAGGATCTCCATAATAATCTTCCAAAAGCCCTGTTTGACTTCTGAGACTCTTACCTACTACTTTATACTTAAATATCAGCCTTTTTTAAATTGCTGCACGCAGATAAAACACATCGTAAGGAAAAAAGTTGTACACAATATAAGACTCCATTCGACTTTATTTTCTCTGAGATGTTATCACCTCAATTCATAAATGTCTTAAACACCATCATTTGTCTCTTCAGCTCTGACTGCGTAAAACCCTTATTTTATTTCTTACTCTCTTAATTACAAATTTCTACCCAGCTCTTCATATCTTTACCTTTGCTACTTATGATATGGCAAATATCTCTGTAAGATTCACAGCATTAATTGTATTTAAAAATTTCTCCTTTTTATTGTCAATTTCCCAGTTAGTTTGTTTTGTGGTTTTTTTTTTAACTTTAAAAAATTATATTGAAATATTAGAGAGGTCTTGATGTTCTGACTTCTTTCTACATTCTTTACCAATACTTCTTTATCAAGATGTCACTTTTTTTTTTTAAGGATATAATCTTTTAAATCATTTCGAATCACTGTCATTGTCCATCCCCTTTCATTTTAAACGTAGTTAGTGATTTTCTTTTTTTCGATTGAGGCACATTGAAAAGTTTTATTTTTCTTACTTGTGCTTGGATATTTAATTGTGCTGTTGTTTCTGTATTAAAATATTTTAGGGATATATCCCTGTATGCAATGAGATAAATAATTACTATTTATAAAATAATATATATGTAAAGAGAAATATATATGTTAGAAATGTATATATTAGAAATGAATATAAATATTAGAAATATAGGTAAGATATATATATAGATAGATAGATAGATATCTATCTATCTATATATATATGGGAACCTTTTAATGCACTACCTAGTGATTATGCTAGGTGTTGATACACCATTATTTATAAAGATGACTCAGTCAGATAGAGGTAAGACTACATGAGTTTCAGGAGTTTTATGGTTCTTACTGACTTTATAGTCTTGTCCACATTAATATTTTTGAAAGTTAATTTATACCCATCTCTGAAATTATTTTAAAGAGAGACATGTTTTTTTCAATAGTGACTACATCATTGAAAATTTGAGTTCTGCATTAGAACAAACCAGAATTTGTGGGATGCCATTATCTTTATACATAGTTCTTTCTAAATATATAGGCTGAAAAAAAATATGTAAGAAAGTAAAAATACAGCAGTAGAAATTGCAAATTTGCCAACCTAAAAACAAGAAAATAACTGCAATTTATCTACATGATTATTTTCCCAGACTATCTTAAATACTGAATTTTGTGGGGATTGTATAAGCATCACTATCTATTCTTTTATAATTACACAGTGCCTAAGCTTTTGCTTGTCTGCAGTATTTCCAGAGCAGAAATTTGTATTTGTTCATGGAGCTGCTTATTCAGTCTTATTCAACTCGAAGAGAAGTAACTTCCTCTCTGTTACACTCTAATGGACACCATTTGGCAAGTGTTTTTTCAATAAGCTTTACCTCATTCCTGAAAGAATCAGGCCTTCTCTAGTCAGAGGAAAGATAGTAAATCAACTGTAGTGTTAATCAATAAAAGTAATCAGCCTCTGAAGCAAAACTTGTCTATTGCAGTATGTAACAACTAGCTCTTGGGTGGACTTTAAAACAGAGCTTAAAGAGTGAACAGAGTTCTCCTGAGCTATTTTTCCCACTTTATTTCAAGTAACATTAGAATTTTAGATGAGACTAAAGTTTAAACAGATTGTTTGAGAGTATGTGCACTATGAGTATGAAAAGAATATAGAAAAGAACGAAAGAAGCAATTGTGAAAAAATAATTTTCTGCAATGTGATGTAATGAAAGAAAATAAGTTCTGGGTATGATTCCAAATATGACTTTGCATGGGAAGTAAAAATCTATTTTTGTGGCTTGTGTGCCATCCAAGGGTTTTATCTAATGTTCAGATCATTTTCTTTTGTGTAATTTCTCATCTTGTAAGCAACTGTTGATTTGGTGCTAGAATTCTCTTCCTATTTGAAAATGTATTTGCTTGAATTATTTGTATTCTATGCTTCAATGACATAGGTCTTCCAATTAACTAGTTGATACATAATGTGCTTAGTAGAAAAACTAAATAAGAGTTTAACATTGAAACAATAACTAATTAAAGAAATTATTAAAGAAGTGGCTAAATTTAAAAAATTGCTCAAGAATTTACTAAATAAAAATTTAAAATGGGTATGTTTTGAGGATGGTTGGAGGAGAAGAAATGAAAACCAGAAACAGGAAAATCTATACTGAACCTATGTAAAAAAAGAATAAAGGAAAGTTTATTTAGGACATACATTGTTATTCTTTTTAAAAAGTATTTTACTTGGTTGTTTTTTTTTTTTTTTTTTTGAGAGAGGGAGACAGAAAGAGAGAGTGAGCACCTGAGCCAGGGAAGGGGCAGAGAGACAAGGAACTAAGCAAGGAACCTGATGTGGGGCTCCATCCCAGGACTCAGGGATCATGACCTAAGCCAAAGGCAGACATTAAACCAACTGAACCACCTATGTGGACAGCACATACATTATTTTTTATCAGTTATTTAAAACATTTTATCATTAAAAAATACAATTACTTTAACAACTGATTAAATGAACTTCTCTAATGCTAAATACAAAAATGTTAATGGAAAGTTGTTTATAAACTTTAAAGTCTATGATAAATGATAAATACAATTATCAAAATTTCTAATGACAGTCACTTTATAAAAATATCATTAAGTAATATACAAAGATGTCTAAATGTTAAATCCTTAATATTACTAAGCCTGAATGGAATAATAAAAATAATAACTGTGGCAAAAACAACTAATACTATTGTTTATAACAAGTATATATTTTGGACATGTGCTCTCTATATTGCAAGTCTGTGAGTAGTTGTCTTCTATTTGAAAAACAAAACATAAAACTTTAGGGTATATTTGGTGCTGTTCTTACATCTGAGTTTTACTTTAAATATCTGTACAGAATCCATAGGGAGCAAAACACGTTTCAGACTAAAGGACTCATATGAGCAAAGTCAGCTTGGAGAATAGGGAGATGTAAAGTATAAAGAACGTTTGCTGTGATGATCCCTTTCTATTACTGGCTGCTGAAACAGTAGGTGGAGAGAAGCCCTGGGAATAGCAAAATGCTCTGGTAGATGTGGGGGTTTGGTTCAGACGGATGAAAGCCACGATATTACTTTGTACCTTCTGAAACCTGGTTACCAGAGTCATTAAGGACTTATGCTAGAATTAAACACTAAACAATATTAGCTTAAAACAGCATGGAAATTGGAGTATCAGGGCAAAATTGTTTATTGTGATTTCTCAGATTAAGACCTGATGATGGCAAAAGTTCAGGGACTATACTGTGGAATTGCTTTTTCAGTTTTATAATAGTCCTTAAATAAGGATTTTTAGTTAATTTACTTATTTTTGAGATGAAAGGATATATGTAAGATCCAATGATCTGTTTATATAATTATACTCAATGTCTAAGAGTTGATAGGTATATTCTATTCCATCTTCCCAAGAGATTCTTTTGTGTTTTTGTTGTTGTTGTTGTTGTTGTTTTTTAAGATTTTATTTGTTTGAGGGACACCTGAGTGGCTCAGCTGGTTAAGCATCTACCTTCAGCTCAGGTCATGATCCCAGGGTCCTGGGAATCAAGCCCCACATCAGGCTCCCTGCTCAATAGAGAGCCTGCTTCTCCCTCTCCCACTCCTCCTGCTTGTCACCCTCTCTTTTTGTCAAATAAATCTTAACAACAACAAAAAAAAATCATTTGTTTGAGAGGGAGCCAGAGTGTGTGTGGGGGGAGGACCAAAGGGAGAGAATCTTCAAGCACACTCCCCACTGAACAAGGAGTCTGACACAGGGCTCAGTTTCACAACCCCAAGATCATGACCTGAGCCAAAACCAAGAGTCAGTTGCCTAACTGACTGAGCCATCCAGGTGCCCCAATAAGAGATTCATTTCTTGGTGTTTTTCCACTATATATGGTAGCCTCCAGGCTTCTTGAAGAATGGTCTTCTTCCAGAGAGACCAAAGTTTATCAAGAGAGTATTTACAAGTCAGATTGTTAAGTGTTTGCTTAATGATCTTATGGTTCTCAAAAACAAGCTCTTTTAAAGCATGTTTATTCACTCCTTAATATGATAAAAAGCCTCATTTGAAATAAGGCTAATGGAGTTTAATTCTCCATCTCTACTAAAGTGATTGTAAACTTTCACTTAACAATATCACTTTAGCTTCTTCTGGCAATCCCTTAGGTTAAGAAATGAGCCCAGATAATAGTCAAATCACAATTATTTCTTTACCACAATTCTCTCTTTTCACACATTTAACCATCTAGAATCACTGAAACATTCATGTATGTTGCTGAATGGTTCATAATATCACAAGACAGGCAGAGTCTTTGACCTGTTTTCACCGTCACCTTCTATCTATGCACCTAGGACATATGAGTCAGCAGCTGCTTTCAACATCAAACGGACAATTAACATCCAAGGTCACAGGGTAATAAGTTTAATTATAGGACTTAAACTTCTATCATGAGACCAGTAATTTTGTCTTGGTTGTTAAACTCTACAAAAATAACCTGCCTTTTCTGTCACGGAAACTGAGTTAGTTATTTACTGTCTCAACTTGCATAACTGACTGACAAACCCTAGGGATTTCTTCCAAGTCCGTAATACAGGTGTTAACAGCCAATGCCTTAAACCTCTCACGTGAGTATAAAATGACTGTAAATGATGATAAATCTCAGTGTGAGTGTGATATGACTGGTTTATAGTGTCAAAACGCAGTCTTCTAAGGCTGAGTCCTATCTGTCATGTATTTAAAAATCAAAGCTCTCAAAACTCCAAAGTGTAAAATGAAACTTAAGAAAGGTCTAGATAGGGGCACCTGGGTGGCTCATGGGTTAAAGCCTCTGCCTTCGGCTCAGGCCATGATCTCAGGGTCCTGGGATGGAGCCCCACATCAGGCTCTCTGCTCAGCAAGGAGCCTGCTTACCCCTCTCTCTGCCTGCCTCTCTGCATACTTGTGATCTCTCTCTCTCTGTCAAATAAATAAATAAAATCTAAAAAAAAGAGAAAGGTCTAGATAATGTAAATCAACCTGAAACCTATGAAAATAATTTAGTTGTCTTTTTTTTTTTTTTTTTTTTTTTTGCATCAGCAATGAAAGCAGCTTTAAGGGAAACTTACTAAAATTTCTTAAGTGGAATTTAATTCTCCATCTCTACTAAACTAATTGTAAACTTTTACTTAAGAAAAGTTTTCTGGTAATCCCTGAGGTTAAGAAATTCATTAGAAATGCCATCTCACCCAAATTTATTTTTAACTTGAAGAGCATGATAGCCATATTCTTTATCCACAGTAGTATTTAATTTCTATATTTTTTCATTTTTTCAAATATAGCTGGAGTAACTCCAACATGAATTACAAGTAAAAAGGAAGACACACTAGAAAGAAAACTAGTTGCAGTATTCTTTTTATGATTATAATAATCTTTTTTTGTTCAATCAATTTAAATACAATGAAAAGAATTAAAAATAAAATTGAATGAATATTAGAAGTCAAAATCAAATTCCTTTTAATTAAAATTCCTTTTAAATTACTTTATTTAATTCCTCTTAAATAACTTAAATAACTCAAAATTCCTTTTAAATAACTTTATTTTAATATGCTATCTGTTTAAACAGATAAGAATTAGTATATTCAGCATATGATGAAGATTGTTTTTAGACAGTGGATCAAATACTGTGGGAGGCAGCCTGCTCTTCTGTTTCTAAGCAATAAAAGCACAAAATAGCCCAAATTCCATGAGGCATCTCTGGAAAATGGCAGGTGGATTGGATAGTATTGAAGAAATTATCCAAATTTTGAACATTTACAGGATAGTATACATGGGGGGAAAATCACTTGTTTCACAGATATTTAAAAATTAGAAGTGATACCTTCCAGAAAGAAGGAGGTAACTGTTTTCTAAGAATGCTAAAACAAATTACCCTAATTGGGGGGCATCTAAAGTACAGAAATCTATTCTCTTGTAGTTCTGGATGCCAGAAGTCCAAAAACATGGTATTGACAGATTTGTCGTCCCTACGAAGGCTCTAGAAGAGAATCTTTTTTTTTTTTTTTTTTCATTGTCCAGTTTCTTGTGGCTGTCAGCTTTCCTTGGCATCCTTTGTCATTCACCTCTCTGTCAGATTCTGCCTCTGTCTTCACATTCCCTTCTCCTCTGAGTGTCTGTGTCTTCTCTTCTGTCACTGTCTCCTATTGGATTGAGTGCCCACTTGGATAATGTGGAATGACATCCACACCTTAACCTTGATTGCATCTTTATACCTCATCTTTCCAAATATGATAATATGCACCGATTCCAGGGGTTAGGACTTGGATATAACTTTTGGAGGCAAGATTTATTATATTACTACAATTATTTCTAATACTACTGTTAGGACCATTTATACAAAATAATAATTTTTCCTCACTGTTCGTATCTCCTCAGCATAAGGATTTAACAATAGAATGGTTATTCTTTCCATCATGAGCAGGAATTTCAGATTTGTGCTTAAGAGAGGGGAGGACATATGCATAGGTTTTGTTATATATGCTAGGCATGAGGAGATCAAGATTCTAAATGATCAAACACTAAAGCATAATTTTCAACAATATAATCACTGGAAGTAAGATGGAACATACCATTTTCAGCTGTATATCCCGTATTTTACCCCTTCCCATACAAACACACACACACACACACACACACACACACACACACACATACACACTCCTTAGTAATAATTATTAAAGGAAAACTGTGTTGCAAATCGGTAAGTATCTACAAACAGATTAAAGCATGTGAAAATGCACTCCTTTGAGACTTATCAAAATGGAAGAATAGTAAACAGCATGAGAAAGCACTATCACAAAAGTAACCAAGAAACCATATCCAAGAACAACGATTTAAAAGAAAAGGACATTAAAAGAAATAGTATTAAGGAGCTCAGCAAAATGTAAGATGCAGCATCCTCCACTAATAATTATAAAACACAGTTTATACATTGAAAACAAACAGCTCTTGAAAGGTGCCAGGAAACATCAAAGAAAGTCAGAAATTAAGAGGCAAAGATACCTGAGAACAGGACACTGAAAAAGCTCCAAATTTTCAGTGGTATTATGCTTTAGAAAATCTGATCATTTGCTGACTCCTGAAAAAATATGGAGAATTTTGAGAGAAAGTAGTAACCTAGGTCCTGCTGAGTTCTTAGTGAGTCAGGGAGGAAATAATTATACACAGGTCAGCACTACCTTGCTCCCAGGACTTGAGACATAATCATGAATTAGAAAAAGAAAAAGAAAAAGAAAGAAAAAACATACGGGGGCGGGGGGGAGCTGGGCAGCTCAGTTGTTAAGCATCTCCTTAAGTGTCTGCCTTCAGCTCAGGTCATGATTCCAGGGTCCTAGAATCAAGCCCCATGTTGGGCTCTCTGCTCAGCAGGAAACCTGCTTCTCTCTCCCACTCGCCCTGCTTGTGTTCCTTCCCTCGCTATGTCTCTCTCTGTCAAATGAATAAATAAATAAATAAATAAATCTTAAACAAACAAACCAAAAAAAAAAAAAAAAAACCAAGCCTGAACCTAGTATTTTATAAGCAATAATCCACACAAGGCATCAGCTATAGCCCCTAAAGGACAAGTGCAGGGAGTAAGAAGCAGACAAAGCAGAAAGCAGCTGTTTCATAGCTGAAAACGGAATCAGAAAATTCTGCAATATTGAGAAATGTGTACACACTCTGTTGGTTCTTTTCTCTGGAGAGCTCTAATACAGTATTCAACTCCTGTTAGCTGGGGATGGGGGGAGAATGTACTTCATCTTCCTGATTTCGCCTGTGTCTTATGCAAGCTTCAAGTCCTTGAGTCTCAGCTCCTGTTCCTCCTGGTGCCCCCACCCTTCCCTAGATGTGTTTCTGGGCCCACCTCTCATAATTCCACTCGTCTTCCAGGTGGAAGGCTTTGTTTTTGTTTTTGTGTTTCTGTCCCTTTCCTTTGGACATAATATTTACTTCAGTGGCCGACAATGATAGTGTTTATTGCTCCGAACCTCCATATATTGAAACTTTCATTCCAGAATAGAGTGGAGAAAGGGGCAAGAAGAATTGCAAGCCCTTTGTTCCGTACCTGTCATTCTTTCTCGAAGTCTGCAATATTAACGACATCTTCTTCAAACTTTATCCGATAATTTCCATGAGCATCTGATGGGTTTCAAGGAGAAAATCTTGAAGTGGACTCCCCAGTCTCTGTGGCCATAAGGGATTTCCCACTCCCTCAGCAATGCACTCCTGATGTCCACCAATTCACAGCCTCTGCTAAATAAATTCTTCCTTGGATCTAATTGCTTCATAAGCCACTGCCTCTGTCCCATCTTTCCCTGCAGGCATCTCCTTAGATTTTGTTCAGTTTGTTGACCTGAAACCTCAGTGCCTAGATAGGTTTAAGGGAAGCTGTGAATTTACAGCTTGTCTGGCCTTTTTTCCCCTTTAAAATTGAAATACTCTCCAGGTGTCTCATCCCTGAGCAGATACAAGATGTCTACAATAGATTTTTTTTAAAGGATTATATTATACGTGTTTCTTATCCCCAAACCACTACGTTATGCCAAAGAAAACTTGGAATATTAAGCTTTGGAGGCTATTTATTTATACAGTGGTTTGGGTAAAGCTTTGTTTTTTTCTCTCCTGCTCTTTTCCCTTCCTTCGACTTTTGGTGGGATGCAGGTCCTAGTTTCGTAAACAATATGGTTCCAATGTTTTCTTGAGGTCTGATAGAATTTATATTTTTTCCACTATTTTTTCAGATATAATTGATATAACATTAGTTTCAACTGTACATGATTTGATACATAGATATCAAATATATATATCAATATATCAATATATATATCAAGTATATATGTACACATACTGTGCATATATGCAATATATTACTATATGAACACAGTAAGTCTAGTTAACATTCATTACCACAGAAAGTTATGCACATTTTTCTTGTCATGAGAACTTTTAAGGTCTACTCTCAGCAACTTCCAAATGTATTATACAATATCATTCACTATAATCACCATGTTGTACTTTACATCCCCATCACTTATTTATCTCATCAAGGGCATTTTGTACCTTTTGTTCCCTTCACCCATTTCACCCATCCTCACCCCCTGCCTCTGGCAACTATGAATTTGATCTCTGTGTGAATTCTTTTTCTTTTAAAAATTTCACATATCGGGACGCCTGGGTGGCTCAGTTGGTTAAGCAACTGCCTTCGGCTCAGGTCATGATCCCAGCGTCCTGGGATCGAGTCCCACATTGGGCTCCTTGCTCCGCAGGGAGCCTGCTTCTCCCTCTGACTCTGTCTTCCACTCTGTCTGCCTATGCTCGCTCTCGCTCGCTGTCTCTCTGACAAATAAATAAATAAAATCTTTAAAAAAAATAAAAAAATAAAAATAAATAAAAATTTCACATATAACTGAGATCATAGTATTTTTTTCTGCTTGATGTATTTTGCTTAGCATAAAACCCTTAGGCTCAATCTATGCTGTCGCAAATGGCAGGATTTCCTTCTTTTTTATGGCTGAGTAATATTCCATCACCTATATATATCCCCCATATTTTCTTGAGTTAATGTTTTCATTTCCTTTCAGTAAACACCAGAAGTAGAATTGCTAGATCACATGGTAACTCTCATATTTTTAATTATTTCAGGAACCTCCATACTGTTTGCATAGTAGCTGCACTAATTTACTTTACCACCAGGGGTTCCCTGTGCTCCACATTCTTACCAATAGTTGTGGGTTTGGTTAGGTTTGGTTTGGTTTTGATAATAACTAATCTAACAGGTATGAGGTAATATCTCAAAACCTTGTGGTTTTGATTTACATTTTCCTGGTGATTAGTGATGTGCATCTTTTCATGTACCTGGTAGGCATTTGTATATCTTTTTTTGAAAAATGTCTGTTCATATCCTCTGTCCATTGTTTAATTGGATTGGGTTTTTTTGGTATAGATTTATATGAGCTTTTTTAAAAAAATATATAATATAGATATTAACCTCTTACTAGATGTATGATTTGCAAATATTTTCTCCCATTCTGTGGTTTGCCTTTTCATTTTGTTATTCATTTCCTTTGCTGTGCTGAAGGTTTTAATTTGATATAGTCCCATTTGTTTGTTTTTGCTTCTGTTGTCTTTGCTTTTAGTATCAAATCCAAAAAAATAACTGCAAAGACCTATGTCAAGGAGCATAACACCTGTATTTTCTTTTATGAGTTTTAGGGTTTCAAGTCTTACATTCAAGTCTTTAATTCATTTCAAGTTGATTTTTATGTATGCTACAAAACAGTGGTCTAGTTTCATTCTTTTGTTGGTGACTGTTGTTTTCCCAAGACCATTTCTGAGAAGATTGTTCTTCTCCCAGTGTATATTCTTCATAAGTTAATTGACAATATATGTATGGCTTTATTTCTGGGCTCTCTATTCTGTTCCATTGATCAATATATCTGTTTTTATGCCGGTACTGTACTGTTTTGATTACTGTAGCTTTGTAATACACTTTGAAATCAGGGAGCATGATGCCTTCAGCTTTATTCTTTCCCAAGATTGCCTTGGCTATTTAGACTTGCAATTAAAGTGCTTGAACATCTTGGTAGTCATTTGTAATAATAAAAAAAAATCTGTCTCACATTGTGTGTAAAGAAAAAAAATCTATTTAGAGATACAAATGTAAAAAACACAATCACACAAGTATGACTATGAAACATGGGTGAATTTCTCTTGAATCTCAGTGCAGGCAAAGGTTTTCTAAGACTTAAAAAAATCTAGAGGTGACAAGTAAAAAGATTGATGAATTTGAGTATATGAAAAAATTTTTTAAGCTTTTGTATTGTGAAAATCAACATGAAATAATCAGTGAAAATCAACATGAAATAATCAGTGAAACTGAGAAGAAACTTTTACAGTAATTGGAGCAAAAGACTAACATTCCTAATGGTAAAAAAGCCTTAAAACTGATATGTTAAGTAGGAAAACTCTGACTGAAAATAAAAATATTATATGAACAGACAATTCAACAGAAAATATAGAAAAAATGGTTTTTGAAAATATGAAAACATTTTAAAACTCTCATGGTTAAAAAATTACAACCAAAACAGTAAGATACTATTTCTTTCCACCAAATTAGAAAATAAAAGTATGAACAAAGAATGTAAGGAAGGATTATCTCTCTATATATGGAAACTTGGAAACATTCCCACTGGAGTTGCCTGTGAAAGAGTAACAGTGAGACATTAGCTAAAATCATTAGAAAATGAAGGGTGATGTCCCAGGACTCAGCAGATGATGACAGTAATGAGATATGGTGGTTAATATAGCTTGTTCACCTGAGATTCAGGCTGGAGATTTTAGGGGAAAAAAAAAGAAAAAAATGATAATATTAATTACATTTTGTTGTGTAACTAATTAACTAAAATTAAGGACCATAAAAAACACTGCAAATATTTATTGTTTCAGAGTTCCTGTTGGTCAGGCATTTAAGAGTAGCATTGCTTCAGGCTTCTGTCTTGGAAATCTCTCTTATGATTGTTGCAATTTTTATGTCAGCCTTGACTGGGGTCATCAGAGTCTCCTTACTGAGCCTGGAAGAATTACTGCTAAAGTTGTTCACTCATATGATTGGCAAGTTGATGCTGATGGGTGGAAGAAAATCTCCCTCAAAATGTGGACTTCTTTATGGGGCTGGTGGAGTGTCCTTAGGACCTGACAGCCAGATTCAGAACAAGTGATTCAAGGGAAAAAAGGCAAGGGCTTCAATGCCTTTTATGACCTATTCTGAAAGTCACCCTCTCTCACTTCCCTCAGTGTGGGATAAGACTACATAGAAATGTGATTACCAAGAGATGAGAATTATTGGGGATTATGTTTGAACATGGCTACAAAAAAGGTGGCCATATATTCTAAATGTGACTTTAGAAATAAAAGAATACCTGGTTCATTTCCATAAAAATGATATAAGGAATCAGAAAAATAAAGCCACTAGTGAGAAAAATAAAGCCACCATTGGGAGACACCATGATGGAATTCATGTACTAATTAGTACACCCAGATGATAGCTGGATTGTAATTTAACACAATGAATGAAGGGACCATTCAGGCAATATGTTGACAGTATAGAACATGTTACATGTAACTCTTATGCATAACATTGAATTTCAAGGAATAGAGTCATAAATTTTAAGGAGTTGACAGAAGACTCCAAGGAAGAAACAAAAGAGATTGTTGGATATTGGATTAAAGTGAAGAAATGGAAAGATGACCTGGCAGTTTAGCAAGTTTTTTGGTAACTGAGATAAAAAAGACATAATACGGTTAGTCGCAATGGCTTCATTGCAGATAGTGGTAGCAAAGTTTTCAGTAATATGTGTTATGACCCAGTGAGTTTCTGGAGCTTTCTCTGCTTCACTGGGTAGGTAAAGCTCTGACCAAGGGAAAATAAGGCCTTTGTCTTAGTGTTTAGGCCTATACTAAAAGACAGGACTAGAAGTTTATGTGAGATGTGGGCTTTAACCCCGTTGTCCTGGTGGGAGGGTTTCTGTTGCTCCCCTCCGAGAAAAGCTACTATAGCTTCAAGTTAGTGTGCTTTCTTTTGTTAGCTTTTGATGGCCCGAATGGTGGGGAAGCTGAGTGTTATATCAATATGTGGGCCTCTTCTCCAACCCTGAAGATAGGATTACAGGGTTTAGAGGAAGAAACATACTCTAGCATCCATTTTTGTGTATTTCCAATTATTTTGTCATTTCTGTTGTGATTGCATTTTACCTGGAAGAACTTTTTATAAGTGTTTTTTATTATAAGTGTTTATTTTTAAGTTCCCAAAACTTGAACAGGATGGAGGAGGGATTTTTTAAAATTAATGATTTTTAATTGAATTATATTGTTTTAAAAGAAGATTTATATGGTGATAACTACTATTGTTTTTGGTACTTTTTATTCATTCTTATTACTATTTCTCATGAATTTGTTTTTTATGTGCTAAAACATAAAAAAAAACTTGCGAAAGTATTATGTTTGGTGGTGGTTGTGGGGTTATTACTAACATGTTGAGATCTGTCTACTTCTATGTGTCAGCATATAAATGCATCTATGTTGATTATATATGTAGACATAAACATGCTTTATATTTCATGTTATATCAAATATATATTTATATGTAGAATATTAATATGTATTTGGTATATGAACTATGGTTTAATCAGTATTCTTAGTAATTATTTTTCTACTGGCTGATTCATTCATTTTGATTCATTCTTTTTCCCTTGGACAGAGCTCAAATGATTTCATTTTGTCAAAGTATACTTTGACATCTGTCAAGTATAATTTTTTTGAATTGTAACAATTCATGCATTATAACTTCTAGTTTATAGTAAAAGGTATGTAGAAATACATGCTTTTTATATCTTGATGAATGATTATAGTTTAGATACCGTCCTTTATTTGTATACCATTCTGTTTAAATTCTGATAATATTGTTATATTGCCTTTCTTTTATAGAATTGTCTGGAATTTTGCTTGGCCTTTCCCTTGATTTTCTACCCTTCTGAATCATGATTTAGAGAAGACTTGAAATACTATATTGCTGTGATTTTTAAAATACAAAAGTCTGTTTAAATAAGTGATTTTTAAAACTTTACATAATGATTACTAGTATATGTGAAATTATTCTTCTCATGTATTCTGTATTTTCTATTGATTATCTTTTTCTCCTTTTTTCCTTACTTTAGAGAAATGGTTCTCAAGTAAGGCTATTTTTTGATTGTCACAGCAGTCACAACGGGCTGAGGATTGCTACTAGCATCAGCTGGGTAAGTCTGGGGTGCTGCTAAATATCCTACAATGCATGGTGCAACCCCACTCAATAGAGAACAACCTGGTCCAAAATGTCCATATGCTAAGATCAAGGACACTTATTTCAAATTATACATTCTGTATTCTATTCATTTTTTTTACTTGTGTCAATGTGAGATAGATTTAAGATTATTTTAGTCATCACTTAAAACAATCTTCAGAGAATGTTGAATTAATAGACACATTCATTTTCCTGTAGTGCTAGAAAAAAAGGGATTTATAAAGACAAGGTAATGTGGTTACTCTTCTCATCTTCCATAATGTTTTTAAATTTTTATTTTTATATTTTTAATCACCCAGTCATTGTCAATATATACAGAGTAGTAACACACATGTGTGCATATGTTTATGTATGTGTATATGTACATGTATATGTGTATATGTATACATGTGTATGTGTATATGTATATATGCATGTGTATATGTATGTGTATTTGTATGTGTGTATGTGTATATATGTGCATGTTTATGTGTATGTATATGTATGTGTGCATGTATATCTGTGTATATGTATATATGTATGTGTATGTATGTGTGTATATGTATGTGCATGTGTATATGTACATGTGTGTATATGTATATATGTATGTGTATATGTGTATGTGTATGTTATGTCTGTATGTTTATATATGCATATGTGTATATGTATATGTGTGTGTATATGTATACTTACCCATGGGTTTTACCATTTTCTTTCCTTCTTGTACCCCTTTCTCTGTGTTTGGGTCTCCTTTTCCTGCTTGCTGAGTTACACCCATGAGTAGCACTTTCACTGGAAGTAGATGGATGGCAAATTATCCAGCATTCATTGTATCTAAAACTGTTTTTGCTTCACTTACATTACTTAATGATTATGTAGCTGGAATAAAATTATATTCATAGTAATTTCCCTTCAGCACTTTGAACATTTTATTTCAGTAACACATTGTTTCTGTCTGTGATTAGTATGTTACTCCTTCATAGGTAATCTTATCATCAAAACCTGATTTAGTACCAACACCTTTATACTTGATAAGTCATTTTGATTCTGTGTCTTAGTGTTAATTAGCTTTTGATCTTTGCTTGAGACCAATTATGGTTTTGTTACTTAGTTAGATAACATATTTTATGTTAGTTCTGAAAAATTATTGGTATTGTCTTGTTAAATGTTATATTCTTTAAATTATGAGTTTATGAAATCATTATTAGAAGCCTAATAGACCATTTTTTATCCTCTATCATTCAAATTCTATTTTGTGTATTCTATCTTGTAATTTCTTTGAAGAATTCGAATGTACTTTTGAGTATATGCTTGAATTTGATTTGTACTTCATTTGTCTAGTTTGAACTTTTAGTTCTCAATTAATTATATTTTTATCTTAAGGTAATGATTTTTGGAATCACACACATTGGAAAGTCTGTTTAGCTTCATTAGATATACTTAATTTTCACAATAGTCTCATTTTTTCCATACATATTCTCTACATTCTTATCACTTTTTACCTGATAGTCACAAGATAGCTACTTAATATCCAGTGTCAGTCTTCTAACTAAGAAGAAGAGAAATTAAGCTCCAAAATCTGAAGGAGGTCTGTGTTTAAAAGGTTGTAACTACTTTTAGGGACCACTACTGGGTAGGAATTCCAGTATGACAGTGGAAAAAAGGAGCTGTGGTTCATTCCAGTAACCTTCCTCAGAAAGAGAGGCCCCAGAAAACTATGCAAGAGATTAGAAAAGTGTATGTATGAGTCTTAATGGGTAGACTGCCACAGCCATTAAGGTGCTCTTCTCAGATCTCCTTGGCAGACTTTCATGGAAAGCATGGCTGACTTTCATCCTTCAGTTGTCACCTGACTAGTACTACCACATTCAGACCAAGGCATGTTTCTCTTGGCTCCAAGGCCCTGCTCCTTCAAATCTGCTCTCAGCCAGATATAGAACCTGATGTGGACTACTAGATCCATTTGATTTCTGCCCACTTTAGGACTGACAAATGGGCAGCTCACTGACCAGGTCAAATTTTTATCAGAACTGGGGTGTAGACTGACACAACTTCCTACCCAGTTCTTCTCTTAACAGTTGTTAAACTTAAATCTTGATCTGAAGGCTCTCCATTTCTATTCCTCTCCCATGGTTGGCCACATGCTTTCATTTTGGAGTATGCAAAGGCACTTTCATTTAGTTTTTGAATATGTTGTACAAGAGATTTTATATTCCCATTTAGTTGGTCTCATAAGGATTCAGAAAGACTACCAGTGCTACCATATTTCCCAAACTCCAACCATTAAACACTTACAGGTAAAGATTTAATTTTTTTATTAGACATATTATCCATATAACACCCATGTTCTAAACAAATACTGAGGTATATAAATTTTTAGTTCTTCAGTAATTTTAGAATACATAGTGGAAATGTGGATTCTAGAAAGTTACTTCTAAGCACAACTATAAAGAAAGAACAGAGAAATTGAGTTCAGTTGATAGTATAATTTCAACAATATCAATAATTTTACCATATTTAATGGGCTGAATTTATATATAAAACAATGTTTAGACAGTTTCCACATAGCTGATAATGAAATTATAAATAAGAGTGGAGAAGTCATAATATATTTATCTTTTATTCTAGGAATAAAAGCTCCCTGCAGTGTTAATCTATGAGTTATTAGTTGTTAACATTATCTCCTCCATGAGTAAGTGAACTTTTCTTGTATTCAGCAAACGGACAATTCTTAAAGTGAGGATACATACTAAGATTTTAGTACAAAGACTATCAGTATCCACAAGCAACTGAAATGTGATATCCTTTATTTTAGCAAGTTATACTTAAGATATTCATTTGGTATGTATATTTTGTAGCAAGAAAGAGAATAGGTATATTCAATTGGAAACTCTATATCATGACACACAATTCTGACATAAAAGGAAATGGCATTGTAAAAATGGAACTCCTTTTGACTGAGAGAAGTAAAACAGAGGAAATTTCTAAGTAACAGAAAGCAGTTAAAGCTGCCCTTAGAGAACTGTAACTTACATAACTATAACTTACTGCCACTTAAAAGAGAGATAATAATTTGTGTAGACACTGAGTTTGGCAGACCTATGAGGATAATATATCTTTTTCAGTCTCAAATATTATTTCATTTTTGATGTGAAGTCTTTCCTGCCATATTAACTTCTTATACTATTTTTTCCCTCAATGACCTTGACAAACATGTGGGAAATAATCAGTCCCATCTTCTCAGGTCTTGAAGGGTTTTGGAAATCTATCTTGAAGAGATGTCATTGTAGTAAATATCCTCATTGTTGCTTGAAAGCTGTATCCTCCTTAAAAAAACAAAAACAAAAGGAAGTGTTACATGAGGCAGATGTGAAATCATCCAAAACTATGACTTATTTCAGTCTGCAGAGTATTTTAGATTGCAACAAAATAGGCTAGTTTCTGTTTTCATCCAGTGGGATTTTGTGAGATGAAATTTTTTTGAGATCAAATTCATTGTGGTTTATGAGTCAAAGGCAGAGTAGCTTGGGACCTAATCTTGATTTCTCCACATCTAACACATTTATTTTTAGAATTACATGTAAATGTTATCCTCAAACTTTCAAACTGTTAAATACATTTGTCAAGTGGCCTGTCACTAATTATATTCATATCTGATTACCAAATTGTTCATATCCTAGTTTTTAGATTTTTTTTTTTTGCAGTAGCTTTTGGGAATCCTTGCTTTCTCCAGTATATTGGACACAGTGTTGACTGCTTAATTTTGAAATCAAAGTAAGTAAGTGCTTAATATTTTATCTCTTTGGCTTTACAAACAATGCAACTTGTGTCTTAGCACTCTAGTTAAATTGTTCCTAGGGAGCAATAAATTCATTTTTTTCTGTCACTAGTAGAAATGGATCACTTCTCTACCCCTCAACACCTCAGACAGGTAAGGGGATCAGGAGAATTTTTGCGTAATATCATTAAATACTTCACTATCTCCTCTTTCCCACCCCAACAGCAAAACATGCCAGCAAAGCCATATTGAGTGATATCACTAAAGGCAGATTTACAGTGAAGCTAAATGAAGCTTAAACTTCAGGGCCCTACAGATTTGCTTACAATGACATACATTTTTGACAATTTGCAATAGTTTGATGTTTCTGTTCTCACTCTTTAAAATGGCTTTAGCAAATGCCTGGTGCTTATAAACAAAGGAAGAATAAATCTAAAATAATCATGAAATTTTAGAGCTTGGTGGAGATTTATGGTTTAGCTACTTCAATTCCTTTCTACCAAAGATACAGAAACTTAAGCCCAGAGAGGTTCACTTACATACCTAACGTCACAAAGGTTGTTAGCTACAAAACCAGTGCTGAAATTCCAGTGTATAAATGCTGAACTAATTTTCTTTTGAAAGTATTACTCTACTCCTTAAGAATATAATGGGTATTACGTTTTGTTGATACAGTAAAGGGTAAATGCTATGGAGTTGAGTTGAGAAAGGAAATTCTCAACTTTTAATCTTCATAGGTCCTATTTGTAGGCTCCCAGAGAAGCTATTACTATAACATTTACCAAGGTCAAAATGGCTCCAAAAATCCTTAAAACATGGCTCTCTATTTCTGCCTTGAGCATACATTATACATCTGCTTCCAATAAATTTATTAATTAAATTAAATAAACTAACCAACTAAAAAGGAGCATTCTAAACATAAAGATATGGGGGTGGGGGGGGGGACAACAACACCTCCCTGCCTCTCCTAAGATTAAACTCACGCAGCTTGCACATACTAAAAACATAAGATAAAGTCTTTAACTTTCTAGAATGTCCTTTGTCATGATGGTTTGTCTGTGCATAAAAAACATAGATAACCCTGCACCAAATCTTTCTTCCCTGAATCACTTCCTTCTTTGTGAAGAGGGAGTATCCCAGGCAACTGTCCAAACTTGGGCCCAAATAAAACATTTTTCCCTTCTCTTTAAAATTTTTAAAAAGTTTTGTTCATTTTTTTATCAAAACAGTAGATATAAGTCCAGACCTGACACACTTGCTAGTGGAGAAATCCTCACTTCATTTTTTTTTCGTCTGTTAAATAGCAATGACATCTGCTTGAAAGGATTGTCATGGGGGCGCCTGGGTGGCTCAGTGGGTTAAGCCACTGCCTTCAGCTCAGGTCATGATCTCGGGGTCCTGGGATCAAGTCCCGCATCAGGCTCTCTGCTCAGCAGGAGCCTGCTTCCTCCTCTCTCTCTCTCTGCCTGCCTCTCTGCCTACTCGTGATCTCTCTCTGTCAAATAAATAAATAAAATCTTTAAAAAAAAAAAAAAAAAAAAAAGAAAGGATTGTCATGACGCAGTATATGGGAACTTCCTAAGAAGGTGATATGCTGCCCAAGTGACAGCTGTATTATGATATTTAAAATATCTTTATACATACTGTAAATCTGAAACTATTTTAAAATAACATGAAACACAAACAAATGTAAGGATAACGGACAGTCAGTTCCCAACAGCCTACAGAGGTCTCCACAAAGAATATTCCCTTGTTTAATCTGTTTAAGTCATTTGAGTACGACCATTAGTGGAATATATTTACAACAAAATTTCACCAATATCCTATACCCAACCAAAGAAAGCTTCTACTACATCAGGAGTATTCCTGTTTTGAAGATATTGGAAATGCTTCTTTCTTTCTTTCTCTATATAGTTTTTCCATATTGGTTTATTTAATGGGATTATGTGAGCTTTTGATTGATTAGTTATGACAATTAATGTTTTTATTCTCTCTCTATAAATGCAAAATTTATATTAACTATATAATTATATTTATATAGTTTATATAGATATATATAGTTATATAACTATATAGTTATATAAACTATATATTTATAAGCTATATATTATATATAATTTATATATAATTATATATATTATATATAAACTATATAATTCTATTTATATAGTTATATCTATATCTATATATATCAGTTATACTTTGTAACATATAATTTATATATTATATATTATAAAATTATAAACATGTTTTATTATAATGAAATATGAAAACCCTTAAATAAACCCAGACTTCCACATTCTAAACTAAAACAGAATACTTACTAATTTTTTAATTATTTTTTAAGATTTTATTTATTTGACAGAGAGGAAAAGGGAGAGTAAGTGGAAGAAGCAAACTCCCTGCTGAGCAGAGAACCCAAGGTAGGGTCTGACCCCAGGACCCCAAGATTATGACCTGAACTGACATTTAACCAACTAGCCACCCAAGTACCCCTACTAACTGTTTAATTTTAATTTATAATTAATAATTAGTATATATGAATTACTAAATAAAAATTTTGTATTACTTTTTATGCTTAATATTTTCATAGTTACCTAAGAAAAAAGGAAAATAGGAAGAAAAAAAGGCTATCAGAGATTCAGAAGAAATAACAATAGAAAAGAATTAACAAAATAAGAAATAATCTTTGGATCTCTTACTAACTAAAGTTGTGTTTACTCTTTAAATTACATAAGACCATGAAGTATATTAGGAATTTTAAGAGAAAATAATGACGAAGCGTACTCTGAGTCATGACTAGGGTTTTTAAGTGGGCACCTGTATCAAACATGTAAAATATTCCTTAAAAGTTGTAACAGAAGCTACATCTTCAAAGTTTCCTTGCAAGATAAAATATTATGTAAAAGGTAATACAGAAGTAAGATGATAAAAGGAGAATCTAATGGACTAAATTAAGAAATTGCTGTTATTATCAGATGTTGCTCCTAGTATAGTACTTTTGAAAATCTACCTTCTTTTTGTAAGGAAGAGGCTGAGCAAATAATCTCAACTTTTTTTTTCTGTGATGAGATTAAGAATTGCATAGTGGGCTTAGAAATCATGCACAACTCTGAATATGACTTCTCATTTCCTACCAAATTCCTTTCCAACTAAGCTACCCTTGAAATTGATGATTCTTGAAATTAGGCCCATAAAGTCATTAATTGACTTGGTCAAATTGAAATCTTGTTTTAAAATGCTATAAACTTATTGTTGAATTAAAAAAAAAAAAAACCCTGCAAATACTTTGAAAAATTTTCCAAGTAAAAGAACAGATAGAAACTGAATGACATGACCTTAGTAAAATCCTACCCCACAAAAATAAGAATACAAAGTAAGCACATTTAAAAATTATTAAGCTCTTAAACTCTATAATAGCAATGCTTCTCCCAGTATTAGAGGGGAAGGAAGGTGAGTGGTCAAAATCTGACATTTATTCTTTTTTTTTTTTTTTAAGATTTTATTTATTTATTTAACGGAGATCACAAGTCAGCAGAGAGGCAGGAAGAGAGAGAAGGAAGCAGGCTCCCTGCCGAGGGGAGAGCCCAATGCGGGACTTGATTCCAGGACCCTGGGATCATGACCTGAGCCCAAGGCAGAGGCTTTAACCCACTGAGCCATCCAGGCACCTCTCTGACATTTATTCTTATTACCACCTAAAATGGTACTGTGGAAGACTCATCTTGAGTAGGTGAGCAGGGAATATATAGAGGCTGAAAACTCCTCTAGCACAGATGTACCATTCAAAGTGTCACTGTTGCTATCCATCACTATTCTTTAAAGCTAAGAAGAAAGTTAGAAGTGGCAGCTTGTTTAAATGCCCTTGAGACTTTCTCTTTGACTCATGCATTACATAGATGTGTTTTTTAATTTCTAAGTAACTTGGAGATTTTCTGGCTCCCTGTTACCAACTTCTGGTTAATATTGTTACAGTCCAAAAACATATTTTGCATAATTTCTGTTCTTTTAAATTGATTAAGATTTTGTACTCCAGGATGCAGTCTACCTAGACATGTGTTCCATGTGCACTTGAGAACAATGTGTATTCTACTATAAATAGAATGTTCTAGAACTCTCAAGTAGATCCAAGTGATGGATAGTGTCTTTTGGGTTCTCTGTTTCTTTGTTGGATTTCTGGCTACTTGTTCTATAAATTTCTGAGGCACATATTGATGTCTCCAGTTACAGTTACAAATTCATCTATTTGTCCTTTCATTTCTATCTATTATTTCCCCCATGTATTTTGATGCTGTGTTGACACATGCATATAAATTTAGGATTCTTAAGTTTTTTTGGTAAAATTTGTCCTTTTTGTCATTATGTAATGCTCCCATCTACCTCTGAAAAAATTTCTTGACCTGAAGTATAATTTGTCTGAAATTAATATTTACTTCAGATTTATTTTGGTTAATAATTGATTGCATCTTTATCCTCTTGTCATAACATGTTAATGTTATATTTGTAGTGGATTTCTTATTGACAACATATAGTTGGATCATTATTTTTTTATGTAAAATTTTTATCTTGTAGGTTTAGGTCATTGACATTCCCATGACTACTGATTGCTTGGATTATCTGGTGGCATCTTGTTAGCTGTTTTCTCTCTTTTTCTGCCTTTTTTGGTTTTAATTTAGCAGTTTTTCATGAGTCCATTGAATCTAATTTATTGGTTGTATTATTTAATCATATATTTTACTGGTTGCTCTGGGATTTAAACATACATTTAAAAATAACCCGCAACTACTATGGCATTATATTATACCACCTCATGTGCAGTGTAAACAATTTTTAATTGTGTGCAATCCATTCCCTTTCCTATCCCTTGTGCCATCATTGTCCTGAATTTAATTCTGTAAACATCTAACATATAATTTGGCTTGCTATCATCAGTTATGTTTTAGAAAAACTGTGAAAAAGAAAAAAATACTACATTTACCTGTATTTTTTCTATTTTCAACATTCTTCACATTTTACTGACACTCGAATTTTCTGATTGAGCTCATGCCTTTTTCCTAAAGACATTTCTCTAACATTTCTTGCACACCAGGTTTATTAGCCATGGATTCCCTTAGTTTTTGCTTCCTTGAAAGTATTTATTTCTCCTTAAACCCTGAAGAATGTTTTCACTGTATATAGAATACTAAATTGACAGGGTTTTTTTTTGTTTTTTTTTTTTTTTTCCTTTCAGCACATAAAGATGCCACTCTCTTGTCTTGTTTGCATGGTTTCAGATGAAAAGATTGAGGTAATTCTTAATCCCTGTCCTTCTGTAAATAGCATTTTTTGTTGTTGTTATTCTGGCAGCTGTTAACATTTTCTCTTTGTCCTTGGTTGCCATTAGTTTCCAGTAGCTTAAAATATAATATGTGTAATTTTGTTGTTTCTTGGATTTGTGTTTTAATATCTAATTTTGGATACTCCTCAGCATTTTTTCTTCTATACTGTTTCTTATTTATTCTACTTTTAAGATTCTGATTACACATAGGTTAAAATCTGATATTGTCACAGTGAAAATAACTGCTAGAGGGAGGGATATTGATCTCTAACCAAAGGTTAACAAAAAAAATCTATATGTGATTAGGAGTGAATTACAATATAAGCTTCTTGATATTACCTGTAATATTGAATAATGAATTATTCTTGTCATTTTGTATCATTAAGAATGCATTTTTTAAGAATTTCTCACCAAAAATATAATGGAAGTCCACAGAGTTCTAGACCAATTCAGACCATCGGAGCTGCTATTTAGAACTCACATTTCAGCCTCCTTGAATGTTAGCTTGATTTCTAGGCTAATTTTGTATAATTTCAAATCATGGGCATTTCCCATTTAACTGAAGGGATGATTTTATTTTCATCATTTTCTTTTTAATTTAGAGGATGGGGCCTTTTCCATAAATTATCCTCTTAGCAAACTTTTTCTTTAGTGAATCTTGGTTGATTAATGTTACAAAGTGTCTGATGGAGAGGGGGGAAAGCTAATGTCTGACATTAACAGCTTTTATGTAAAATCAGGCAGGAAAATATGTAGATTAAAAGTTTTCAGTTACATAAGTATTTGTATTTGTAAGTATTTGGTAGTACTGGTCCTACCAAAGACACTTTTCCCCAAAATCTCTTGCAATGGAAGAGATGGATAAAATATACATTATTTAACCTCTCAAGTCCCAATTTCAAGTTACGATTGCACATCCATGTAATCTAAGACATCTGTCCTTATCACCTCAGTGACATTATCCTGGTTCATTCCATGGAGATGTCTCAATAATTGTGCTCTCAATTTCAAACCATAATACCCATACTCTATTCTTATCTTATGATATTTTTACCACATTTGTGGTACAGGGACTAGGATTATATTTTATGTCTGTTCTTTCCTTGATAAAATGCAAACTAAACTAGGGTGTGGATATTTGGAATTATTTTTCATTGTGTATTCTAATAAGAATAATCACTGGAACCTAACAGGTAGTCATAAATGTTAAATAAATTGATGACTGTTTTACAGAAAACCTGTATTTTTATAAGATTTCTAATCTTAGATATACATATATGGAAAAGATAAGTGAGGGGAGCTATGCAAAAATGCTACCTAAGGATAAAAAGAAAAATGAATGCAAATGTCAGATAAATACCTTTTGGAAATAAAACCTAAGAAACAGATATTTGTATTAATGTTTTATACAATGGAAAAATGTACAAAGAAAATTAATTTTTGAAAGAACGAAATAAGGGATCTTGGCAAGCTAAGTAAACTGAGAATGAGAAAAACATCACTGCTGAACAAATAATTTAGTAACTAAGAAAGATACAGAAAATAATTTGATAACACATAAAAAGTATGAAATAATTATAGTTAATGTAAAAGAAAAAGATAAAGAGGGGGATAAAATTATCAAAACAAAACAATAATAGTAATTTAATTAAGAAAAGTTGCTAATCACTCAAAGAGCTAATCACGGAAAGAGCAATAAAAAATAATTTTGCAACAGAAAATCTAACCACTTAAAGAACAAAAAATTTTTGCAAAATTTCAGAAAAATTAAATTTTAATTCAAAGGGACAAAGTGTTTCAGTAAAATTGTCACAAAGTAACTGACAAAGACTTTTGGCATGTTTGGGTTTTAAATATATGTATGTTTAGGCATTCTGTGAAAAAAAAAAAATATCCCCTAACAACCATAAAAAGAAGACCTCCTTTAGATTTTGTCACACAACCATGAAAGTTCAAGGTAGAGAAATATATTTAAATTTGCAAATGAAAATAAACGATGGAGTGATACTGTGAAATGGTGGGCTAAAACCTCACCAAAGATTCAAATCAATTTCTCAGAACTCTGAAAATTAATTAAAGACTTCAGTAATGCGGTGGCGTTTCAGCAAGAAAATGCTGAATCTCAGCATCAACAACACATTTTGCGTCATTTAATCCACCACTCCACAGCTCCACAGTCACCTTGGAATGATAACAGGCCATATTCCTGGTATCAGAGGAAGCAAAACAGCACCATAGCTCTTTCCAAGCTTTGTTTTCAGAGAACAGTAATTACTCAACCTGAATATTGGTTTTCTGGAAGATTCTCCTCAAACAGCCTATTTTAATTTCACCTCACTTGACCTTGCTGAGTGCCTTTAAAAGCTTCTCCCCAAGAGACATTTGTCAAATGTTTTAACATTCTGACTGCCTAAAGTGATTTTTAAGAGTTGGGACAGACAACAGATTAACCAAAATCTTAAAAGGGAAAGGTGAAGAATGGGCTGTCTATAGGGGCTTTAAAAACCTCTGACATATTCTTGGGAAGCATCATTCATAGAGGTGTGCACATGTATAGGAAAAATACATGAGAAGCTCTTAAGGTCTCACCTCTGATATTCTCTGAGGCTCTCCACAGCAGGAAATAAAGCTTAAATCTGGGTTTAAAATTCCTCATTATGTGTGGTCACAAAGAGCCCCTCAGCAAAGAATGGAAGACTTGTTATAGGAATTAAAAATGAAAAATCCTATTTAGTTATTATTTGACCACTAAGCTACCTAAGTAGAGACTTTAATGGCCAGACTTTAAAATTTGCTCAGAAAAGTCATTAACCAAATAACAAAAACAACAGCACTAATAACAAATTCTAGAGGAATTCTAAGAGGAATATCTGATTTGCAGAGTCGCACCTCATGGTATTTGAAATGCATGATACATACAAAGAAACAAGCAAGTATTACCCAAACAGAAGACAAAACAAAACCAAAACAAACCAAAAAATCAATAGAAACCATCTACAAGGGAGCCTGGATGTTAGGCTTACTATAAATTAGCTATTTTAAATGTGTTCAAAGAGCTAAAGGAGACCATGTCTAAATAACTAAAGGAACATATGAGAATGTTCTCTCAACAAATACAGAATACCAATAAAGAAAGAGAAATTATAACAAGGGATCATATAGCTAACTGTAGTTGAAAACTAAAATAAATAAAATTTAAAAATTCAGTAGAAAAGGTCGACTGCAGATCTGTGCAAGTAGAAGAATCAGAAAACATGACAAAGAATAAATTCAGACTGTCTAGTCTGAGGAACAGGAAAAGATGACAAAAAGTAAATGGAGCCTCAGAGACCTGTGGGACACCATCAAATGTAGGAACAAGTGTATTCTGTAAAAGGACTAAAGGCAAAAAGAGGTTTTTTTTTTTAATATTTATTTATTTGACAAAGAAAGCAAGTAAGCACAAGCGGGAGGAGCAGCAGAGGGAGAGGGAGAAGCAGGCTCCCTGCTGAGCAGAGAGCCAGATGTGGGGCTCAATCCCAGAATCCTAGGATCATGACCTGAGCCAAAGGCAGATGCTTAACCAACTGAACTATGCAGGCACCCCAGAAAGAAATATTTCAACAATATCTGGACACTTCAAATACCCAAATTTCAATAATTTATAATACAAATTTCAATGTATAATAATGTATAATACAAATAGACAGTAACAAGGAAATAGGAGATTTGAACAAGGAAATAGGAGATTTGAACAAGTCAGCTAGAACTGACACTCTACCCCACAAGAGCACACGCATTCTTCTCAAGTGCTCAAAGAACATTTTCTAGGCTAGACCATATGTTTGTTTATAGAACAAGCCTCAGAAACATTTAAAGGATAGAAATCATATAAACTGTGTTTCTCCAAACACATTAAAGCAAATTAGAGATCAATAGCAGAAGAAAATCTAGGAAATTCAGAAATATGTGGTTATTAACAAAATAAGGAGTCAAATAATAAACCACAGTGGAATTACAAAATACTTTGTAATATCAATACTTAAAGCATGGATTAAAATTAGTGCTCAGATGGATATTTATAGCTGTAAATGTCTCCAATAAAAAAAGATCCCAAATCAGTAACCTAATCTCCACCTTTAATAAAGTCGTAAAAGAACTGCAAACAAAATCCAAAACAAGCAAAAGAAGGAAGTAGTAAATATTAGAGAACAAGAAAAAAGATAAAAATATAGAAAAAAATGAACAAAATCAAATACTGATTCTTTGAAAAGAGCCATACAGTTGATGACTCTATCTACACCAACCAAGAAAAGAAGAGAAAAATTTCCGTTGTTTAAATCAGAAACTAAAAATGGACCGTAACTTCAGACATTACAGAAGTGTAAGTGGATGATAAGGGAAACCTTTAAACAAATATATGCCAGTTAAGCAACAGGGAGTACATTTCTAGGAAGACACACATTACCAAAACTTAAGATGAAAAATAAAATCTGAATAGATGTATAATAAACAGATTGAGTTAATAATTAAAAAAAAACTTCACATGAAAGATGACCTCGCTGGTGAAGTCAGCCATTTAAAAGAATGACACTAATATTTCCTAAACACTTTTATTTTTTTTTTAAGTAGACATAAAGGAATACTTAATTCATTTTAGGATTCCACTATTATCTCGGTAAAACCAGACGAAGTTCTCATAAGAAAATATTGTATGACAGTTTCTGCCATGGATATTGACACAGATATTCTCAGAAAAAGAACAGCAAACTAAATTTAAAGGAGTACATATATATATATGTGTGTGTGTATGTTTAATAATGTATACATAATATATATATACACAGATACTATATACTGTGAATAAGTGGGAATTGTCTCAGGAATGTATAAATGGTTCAACATACAGAAATCAGTATTAATAAAATAATGGGGAAAATGGGAAAATATGCACAGTAAATGCAGAAAATGCATTTGATAAAGAATATCTAGAGAAAACCCACAACTAATACCATTCCTTTTGGTGAGAAATTGAAAGCTATTACTTTAAGATCCAGGAAAGAAACAAAGTCTGCTCTTGTCACTTCTTTTAACACAGCACAGAAGAGAGAGTTTTACTTTTTACGATTTAATCCAAATATTATTGTCTCTTTTTCTTGCCTATTTACAGATGACATGATTTTACATATAGGAATCCTTGAAGAATCCATGAAAGAAAAATGGTAAGTTCAGTAAGGTTGCAAGGCAAAAGATGAATACATAAAACTAAATTATATTTCTGTATGCTAGCAATTTATAATCCAATCATAAAACTAAGAAAACAATTCCTGTTATAATAGCACAGAAAATAATAAGATAATCAGGAATAAGTTTAAACAAGGAGGTAAAAAATTTGTACAATCAAAACCAAAAATCATTACCTGAAGAAATCAAAGACTTAAGTAAATGGAAAGAAACCTCATATTTATGACTTGGAAGTCTTAGTATTGTAAAAGATAACAATACTTCTTAATATTCATATATGTATTCATACTTATCTATATATGAGAAATGTATATATGTATACACACACACACACATGCACATATGAGAGAATAGTTGCCCAGGTCTAGAAAAAGTAAATAAAGGACTCATACTTCCCAACTTCAAAACCCAACACAGCTACCGTAATAAAGAAAGTATGTTACTAACATAAGAATAGACAAATCAATGGGGTAGAATTTGGAATCCAGACATAAACCCTCACTTTTATGGTCAATTGATTTTCACCACTAGTGCTAAGAAAATTTAATGGATAAAAGACTCCTCTTTTTAACACACAGTCTTTTTATCTAGCTGCTGAGACAACTAGATATTCACACGCAAAGGAATGAGCCTGAACCCCTATCTTACACCACATATAAAAATTAATTCAAAAGTGATCAAATATTTAAATTAATTTTAATAAATTATTTAAATTATAAGACTCTTGAAAGAAAACATAGGTGCAAATATTGGCAATATTGGATTGGAGAATAGTTTTTTAGACAGGACAAAAATGAAGCAACCAAAGAAAAAAAATAAGATAAACTGGAACTCATCAAACAAAGTGGGTGTATCAAAGGATACTATCCTTTGTTAGTAAGATAACCCACAGAATGGAAGAAAGTATTTGCAAGTCATACATAAGACATAAGACAAAATAGAGAACTCTTATAGCTCAACATAACAAGATAAACCCATTAATACTGGGAAAGTAGGGCACCTGGGTGGCTCAGTGGGTTAAGCCACTGCCTTCGGCTCAGGTCATGATCTCAGGGTCCTGAGATCGAGTCCCACATCGGGCTCTCTGCTCAGCAGGGAGCCTGCTTCCTCCTCTCTCTCTCTGCCTGCCTCTCTGCCTACTTGTGATCTCTCTCTGTCGAATAAATAAATAAAATCTTTAAAAAAAAAACTGGGAAAGTATTTGAATAGATATTTTTCCCAAGAATATATGCAAATTGCCAATAAGCACATGAAAATGTACTCAGCATCATTTTCATTAGAAAATACCAATCAAAATAATACATAATGTGCTATCACTTCATACATGAAAGAATGGTATAAGAATGTAAAAACAAATATAAAACAAGTACATAGCCAAAGATACAGAGTAACTGGAACTCTCATACAGTGCTGGTGAAACTATGATTTCAGCCAAAAGATAAAGCGGTTTGGCAGTTCCTCAAAAAAGGAGAATTACTATATAACCCCATGTTCTAATTCTTTGTATATAGAAATTATATAAAAAAGAATTAAAAAAATAGGTATTCAAACAGAAATTTATACATGAATATTAGAACATTATCACAAAAGCCAAAAGATGGAAGCAACCTAAGGGTCCATCAGTATATGAAAAAATATATATATTTATATGAATATATATATGTGTATATATTTCTAATATATGTTATTACATATCATATATTCACAAATATATATTTATAGATTATCTAATTATATAATTATGTAATTATGTAATATAGTTATATTAACATGACACAGTATATTAATATATAAATTTATATATTCATAAGAAATTCAACCATTTTATGGGTATATATGACTATTGCTCACCCATAAAAAAGAATAAACAATGATACAGACTACAACATCAGTGAATCTTAGAATCATTGTGCTGAGAAAGAAGTCAAAAGGCACATATTTTATGATTCCAGTTGTATGAGATGTTTTGATTAAGCAAATACAAACAGTCACAAAGTATATCCTCCCCTGGTGGCCAAGGGGAAGGGGGGTTAGAAACTGACTGATAACTGGTATGGGATTCTTTTCAGAGTATTATAAATACCCTAGAATTACTTAGGATGGTTGTATTGCCTTGGCAATATACTAAAACTACTCCTTTGTTCACTTTAAAGTGGTGGATTTATGTAATTATATTATAATTTTATATATTTATAAATACATAAACATTTGTGTATGTATATTTATATTATGATAAATATAAACATACCCATACACACATTAAAAGTTATGCAAAAATCTAATACTATACCTGTCACAATTCTTAGGATAGTAGTATGAAAATGGCAATAATAATGAGTGCTATATGAGCACAAGATATATCATAATCATAGCACATTTACAGGGAGGTCAACAAGAGATACCTAAAAATGTTACGTTTTTATTTTTATTTATTATTTGACAGAGAGACAGTGAGAAAGGTAACACAAGCAGGGCGAGTGGGAGAGAGAGAAGTGGGTTTCTAGCTGAGCAGGGAGCCTGGTATCAGGCTTGAACCCAGGACCCTGAGATCATATCCTGAGATCATATCCTGAGCCGAAGGCAGATGCTTAATGACCCAGCCACCCAGGTGCCCAAATGTTGCATTCTTAATATGGAATATATCTACATACAGAATTAAAGCTAAAGAGTTATAGGAATTATGAATATCAGAATATAATAGACTGACTTATAACAGATAGCTGATATAATGTTTCATCTACAAAAATACCAATTTCATATTGTTTTAACTCAATAAACGTTATAGGCAAAGTGAAAATTACATAAAGTATAGAGAGAAGAGGTGTTATAAAATGATAGTATGTCAATTTTTTGTATTTTCTCTGATGATGTAACAAATATATAGTCATAACTGATAATTAGAGGGCAATTTTAATATCTTCTTTAAAATAATAGATGTTAAAAATAAAGTAAGCTACAGTAACAATAAAAGAACAAAATATAATTAATGATTGAGAAATTGAAAATGGAAAGGAGGTAAGGAATTTTTAAGAGAGTTTTCTAATCTTACATTCTTTAAAAAAAGTAACTAAATATTTGACACCAGAAAAAGAATAAGAACCTAGATAGAAACGAATCAACAAAAGAGAACTGAACCAAATTCATGTTAGACTTTAATATATAATTATATTTGAATTCTTCAGTTGGTGACAAAAATTTGGAATTTTCGACAAATGTTTTTATCATAACTAGCTATTTGTTCAGGGATAAAAGATGGTTCTCGTCTTCCTTATGTGTGTCAAAGCTAATGTAATTATAGGTGATTTAAAAAAGAAATCATAAATGCAACACATTTTATACATTGCATATTATATATTCAGTACTTAGTATTATGGTTTTGGAAAGAAACATAATGCCAATCAAAATGTAAAATGTGTTATTGTTTTATATATCACAAGGTGACTCCTAGGAACTTATCCTGGATCTGCACACAAAAAAAATTGGGCAACACTGAAATGTACTCACAGAAATTTTCATTATATCCAAAATTTGGAATTGACCTAAATGACCACCAGTAGCAAATTACTTTTTTTGGAAAGTGTGTGGGTATAAATTAAGATTTATTTACTAATTCTGGAACATGAAGTGGAGCAACAGGGACCTTCAGATTTCTATAGGAGCCAAAGTGCCTCTCTCCTAATTCAGATAGCAGGAACCTGTCCTGATATTTTATTTATCTTGCTAGTACTATAAGCCCCACCCCATGTTGCCCCTCACCCTTATGCATCCAACCCATCAGCCTCAGTAGGCTCTGTCTAAAGTGGGTCCGACCCTGACATACCCTGCAAGCAACCTTTGCAGAAACCTGCTCCACCTTAAAGTGACTCCTGCCCTGTAGAGGGGGATATAAATACACACACCAGTGCCCCTGAAGTTCTTGCAGCCAGGACTCTTAGCTGGCTGCACAGGGAGAAAGACCTGCCATTCTGTGTGTCCATAGCTGTGGCAGAGAGGTGGATTATAGACACCTAGTCAGACTCCTGGCCTCCCTCACATAGTGCCTGTAGCAGTCTCAGGCCTCTCAACAAGACTGGACCAAACCAACCCAGGGTACACAGAGCAGGAAACTGGGTCAGAGCTGCCAACAGGGCTAAAGGTAACCATGAATCAGTCACAACAGCAGGGTGCACAGAAACCATACAAGAGACACCCTAGATGTCTGGTTCTGGTGACCAACGGGGTTTACACTAACAGGGGACCATAACACCTCCTCTACACTGGGCCACTACTTTCAAGACCAGGAGATGTAGCTGGCCTCCATAATACATACAAACAAACAGAGAGAGTTTGTAAAAATGAGGAGAAAGAGGAATCTGTCTCAAATGAAAGTTCCCACAGTATCACAGCAAAAGATCTAAATGAAACAGAAATAAGCAATATGCCTGATAAAGAATTCAAAGTAATCATCATAAAGATACTCACTGCACTTGAAAAAAGATTTAATGAACTCAGTGAGAACTTCAACAAAGAAGTGGGAAATATAAAAAAGAATCAGTCAGAACTAAAGAATTCAATAACTGAAATGAAAAAAAAATACACTGGAGGGAACCAACAGATTAGAGGGTATAGAAAAATGAATCATCAATCTGAAAGACTTTTAGAAAGCTTTTAGAATGCATGGAATTTAAGCAGTCATTAACTCTATTATAGACTGGTATACACATAAAATGTTATATATGAACTTAACGAGAACAACAAATCAGAAACCTATAATACATCCCCAAAAAAATAAAAAGAAAGGAATCTAAGTATAGCGCTAAAGGAAACCATCAAGCCACAAGGGAAAAGAGCAGGAAGAGAAGAAAGGAACAGATAGGAACTGCAAAGCAACCAGAAAATAATTTAAAAAATGGCAGCAAGTTCATACCTATCAATAATGACTTTGACCCTTCATGGACTAAATGCTCCAATCAAAAGATACAGGGTGACTAAATATATTAAAAAAAAAATCTATATGCTGCCTACAAGAGACTCATTTTAGACCTAAAGACACATGTAGATTGAAATTGAGGGGATGAAGAACGATTTATTATGCTAATGGACATCAAAAGAAAGCTGGAGTAACCATATTTATATCAAACTAGATTTTAAAACAAAGACTGTAATAAGAGATTAGTAAGGAAGCTATATCTAATAAAGGCATCTATCCAGAAAGATCTAACAATTGTAAATATTTATACCCCTAATTTGGGAGCAGTCAAATATATAATCAATTAATAAGAGACTGAAAGAAATTAATTGATAATAATAAAGTGATTGTAGGGGACTTTAACACCCCACTCACAGCAATGGACAGATCATCTAAGCAGAATATCAACAAGGAAACATGGACTTTGAATAACACACTGGACCAGATGGACTTAACAGATATATTCAGAGCCTTTCATTCTCAAGCAGCAGAATTCACATTCTTTTGGAATAAAACATTCCAATCTGTTCCAATCTGGAATATTCTCCATATTAGATCACATCCTGAGTCACAAATCAGGCCTCAACTGATACAAAAATACTGAGGTCATACCATGCATATTTTCAGACTACAACATTATGAGACTTGAAGTCAACCACAAGGAAAAATTTGGAAGGAACACAAATACACAGAGATTAAAGAACATACTACTAGAGAATGAATGGGTCAACCAGGAATTAAAAAGGAATTTAAAAAATGCATGGAAGCAAATTGAAATAAAACATGATAATCCAAACCCTTAGGATGCAGTAAAAGTGGTCCTAAGAGGGAAGTATATAGCAATACAGGTCTTCTTCAAAATGCAAGAAAACCCTTAAATATACAACCTAAACTTATACCTAAAGGTGCTGGAAAAAAAAAAAAAAAGAGCAAATATAGCGTAAACACAACAGGAGAAGAGAAATAATAAAGATTAGGGCAGAAATCAATGAAATAGAAACCAAAAGAACAGTAGAACAGATCATGAAACTAGGAGCTGATTCTTGAAAGAATTAACAGATTGAATTTAACAGATTGATAAATTCCTAGACAGACTTATCAAAAAGAAAAGAGAAAGGACCCAAATAAACAAAATCATGAATGAAAGAGGAGAGATCACAACCAACAATGCAAACAATTATGAGAATATATAAACAACTATATGCCAAGAAATTAGGCAATCTAGAAGAAATGGATGCATTCCTAGAGACGTATAAAGTACCAAACTGAAACAGAAGTAGAAAACCTAAGCAAACCCATAACCAGCAAGGAAATTGAATCAGTAATAAAAAATCTCCCCAAACAAGAGTCCAGTGGCAGATGGCTTCCCAGGGGAATTCTACCAAATGTTTAAAGAAGAATCAATATCAATTTTCTGAAACTCTTCCAAAAAATAGAAATGGAAAGAAAACTTCCAAGCTCATTCTTTGAGACCACCATTATCTTGATCCCAAAACCAGACAAAGACCTCACTGAAAAAAGCATTACAGACCACTATCCTTGATGAGCATGGAGCCAAAAATTCTCAGTAAGATACTAGCTAATCACATCCAACTGTACATTAAAAGGATTCACCACTACCAAGTGGGGATTTATACCTGGGCTGCAAAGTTGGTTCAACATCTGCAAATCAATCAACGTAATACACCATATTAATAAAATAAAGGGTAAGAGCCATACGATTCTCTGAATAGATGAAAAAAAAAAGCACCTGACAAAATATAGCATCTTTTCTTGATTAAAAACTCTTCACAGTATATGGCTGGAGGGAACATACCTCAACATCATAAAGGCCATGTATGAAAGACCCACAGCCAATATTATTCTCAATGTGGAAAAACCGAGAGCTTTTTGCCCAAGGTCAGGAGCATGACAGGGATGTTCACTATCATCACTGTTGTTCAATATAGTACTGGACGTCCTAGTCTCAGCAACCAAACCAAAAGAAGTAAAAGGCATCCAAACTGGCAAAGAAGTTCAACCTCCACTCTCCTCAGACAACATGATACTCTATGTAGAAAACCTGAAAGACTCCACCAAAATGTTGTTAGGACTGGCACAGGAATTCATCAATGTTACAAGGGATAATAAAATCAATGCACAGAAGTCTGGTTGCTTTCTATACACCAACAATGATGCAGCAGCAAGAAAAATCAAAGAATCCATCCCATTTACAATTGCACCAAAAACCATAAGGTACCTAGAATCATAAGATACCTAAGAATAAACCTAACTCAAGAGGTAAAAGATCTGTACATCAGGATAAAAAGCTTTTGCACAGCAAAGGAAACAATCAACAAAACTAAAAGGCAATCTATGGTATGGAAGAAGATATTTGCAAAATACCTATTAGACAAAAGGCCAGGTATCCAAAATGTATAAGGAATTTACTAAACTCAACACCCCCAAAATAAATAATCCAATCAAGAAATGGTCAGAAGACCCCAAAGAAGATATATGGTTAACCAACACATGAAAAATTGTTCAACATTACTTAGTATCAAGGAAATACAAATCAGAAGCACAATGAGATACCGCCTCACAAGGGTCTGAGTGGCTGTCATTAACAGCACAGGAAACAACAAATATAGGCGAGGGTGTGAAGAAAGGGGAACCCTCTTACATCATTAATGGGGACGCAAACTGGTACAGCCACTCTGGAAAAGAGTATGGAGGTTCCTCTAAAAGTTAAAAATAGAATATCTATGACCCCAGTGATTTCACTACTGGTATTAATCCAAAGGATACAAATACAGTGATTCAAAGGAACACATGCACCCCATTGTTTATAGTAGCAATGTCCACAATACCCAAAATAGGGAGAGAGCCCAGACATCCACTGATAGATGGGTGGATCACTTTTATCCATTATATATAGAAACACACACACACACACACACACACACACAACGGACTATTACTCAGCCACAAAAATAATGAAATCTTAGCAGTTACAATGACATGGATGGAACTAGAGTATATTATGCTAAGCAAAATAAGTCATAGAAGTACCATATGATTTCACTCATATGTGGAATTTAAGAAACAAAACAGATGAACATAGGGGAAAAGAAGGAGAAATAAATAAGATGAAAAAGAGAGGGACCTAAAACATAAGGGAGTCTTAACAATAGGAAACAAAACAAGGATTGCTAGAGGAGCCAACATAGACATGCTAGAAGAAATGGGTAAATTAAACAGACCAATTACTAGTAATGAAATTGAATTAGTAATATAGACACTCCAATAAACAAAACCCAGGACAGGGCCAAATGGTTTCATAGTTGAATTTCACCAAACATTTAGAGAAGAGTTAATACCCCTTCTTTTCAAAATATTCCAAACAATAGAAGAGGAAAGAAAATTTCCCAAGTTCACTTTAGAGGACAGCATTACCTTGACACCAAAACCAGACCAAAAAACTATCAAGAAAAACAAAACAAACTACTGGTCAGTCTCAGATTGGCATAGATGCAAAAATCTTCAACAAAATATCAACAAACCAAATTGAACAATACATTAAAAAATCATTCACTCTTATCATGGGACCTACTCCAGGAATGCAAGGGTGGTTCTATATTTGCAAATATACAGTGTGATACATCACATTATTAAAATAAAGGATAAATTATATGATCATCTTAATAGATGCAGTAAAAGCATTTCATAAAATACAACATGTGTTCATGATGAAAACTCTCAGCAAAGGAGGTTAAGAGTGAATATATCTCTATATACCAAAGGCCATATATGAAATAAACATGGCTAACTTCATACTCAATGATGAAAAACTGAAGGAATTTCCTCTAATATCAGGAATAAGACAAACTTGTCAACTCTCACCACTTTTATTCAAATAGTAGTGGAAGTCCTAACTATAGCAATAGGACAAGAAAAAAAAAATACAAGGCATTCAAGTTGGAAGGAAGAAGTAAAACCCATTGTCTGCAGATGACATAATACTATGTATGTAAAACCCTAAACTGCCAAAAACAAACAAACAAACATCAGATAAACAAATTCAGTAAATTTTCAGGATTCAAACTTGATATACAGTAATCTGTTGCATTTCTATTCACTAATAATGAAATAGCAGAAAGGGAAATTGAGAAAACAATCTCATTCATAACTGCACTGGAAAGAACAAAATACCTAGAAATTAATCTAACCAAGGAGGTGAAAGACTCATACTCTGAAAATTATAAAATACTAATGAAGAAGTTTAAGATAACACAAATAAATGAAAAGGCATACCCATGCTCATGGATTGGAAGAATTAATACTAAAATGTCCATATTACCCAAAACAATCTACAAACTTAATGAAATCCCTATCAAAATACCCATAACATTTTTTTTACAGCCCTGGAAAAAATACACAAATTTTTAGGGAACCACAGAAGACTTCAAGGAGCCAAAGCAATCCTAAGAAAGAACAAAGCTGGAATCATCACACCTGCAGATTTTATGATATACTACAGTCCATAGTAATCAAAACGTTATGGTATAATTTTGGCATAAAAACAGACACATATATAATAGAACAGAAAAGAGAGGCCAGAAATATACCCATACCTATACAGTCAATTAAAAAAAGGCAATTGTATAATGGGGAAAAGACAGTCTTTTCAATAATGATGTCGGGAAAATTCCCATCATATTCCCAACATTCCCAAGTCAGACAAATAAAGACAAATACCATATGATTTCACTTATATGTGGAATCTAAAAAAAAAAAAAAAAACGAAAAGTGGATAAATGTTACCTAAATGTGAGAAATAAAACCATAGAACCCCCTAAAGAAAAAATTGTCAGTAATCTCTTAGACATTGTCTTTAGCAACATGTTCATGGATATAGCTCCTTGGGCAAGGGAAACAAAAGCAAAAATAAATTACTGGAAGGGCACCTGGATAGCTCGGTTGGTTAGGCCTCCCAGCTCTTGATTTCAGCTCAGGTCATAATTTCAGGGGTCTGAGATAAAGCACTGCTTTGGGCTCTGTGCCAGGTGTGGAGCCTGCTTAAGTTTCCCTCTTCTCCCTCTCCTTCCCTAAGAAATAAATAAAAAATGCCTAAACTATTGGAACATACAGATAGCTAACTGACTATGGATGGAAAAAATGCTTGACATTGGAGCACCTGGAAGGCAGAAGCCTCTGCCTTTGGCTCAGGTCATGATCCCAGGGTCCTGGGATCGAGCCCCACATCGGACTCTCTGCTCAGTGGGGAGCCTGCTTCCCCTTCCCTCTCTCTGCCTGCCTCTCTGTCTACTTCTGATCTCTATCAAATAAATAAAATATTTTAAAAAATGCTTGACATCACTAATAATCAGGGATATTCAAATAAAAACCACAAGGAGATAGTACCTCACACCAATCTGAATAGCTTGTATCAAAATATATACAAGAAATAGTAATGTTGGAGAGGAGATGGAGAAAAAGGAACCCTTGTGCACTGTTGGTAAGAATGTAACTTTGTGCATCTACTCTGGAAAACAATATGGAGGTTTCTCAAAAAAATTAATAATAGAAATACCATGTGATCCAGTAACTGCACTATTGGGAATTTACCCAAAGAAAACAAAAACACTAATTTGAAAAGATGGATACACCCCTATGTTTATTCCAGCATTATTTACAATATCCAAGACATAGAAGGAAACCTAGTGCCCACTGATAGATGAATGGATAAAGGGGTATGTGCTTACACACACACACACACACACACACACACACACACACACATGCACATACAGAATGGAGTATTACTCAGGAATAAATAAGACTGAGCTCTTGAAATCTTGACATCTGTGCCACACAGATGGACCTAGAGTATGTTATGCTAAGTAAAATAACTCAGACAAATAAAGACAAATACCATATGATTTTACTTATATGTGAAATCTAAAAAAACAATCAACTAAATGAACAAAAGCCAAAAACAGACTTATATACAGAGAAAAAACTAGAGGGTTTGCCAGAGAGGAGACAGGAAGGGCAGTGAGTGAAAAAGATAAAGGGAATTAAAAGATACTTTCAGTTATAAAATAAGTAAGTCATGGAGATGATATATTCCCTACAATGTAGGGAATATAGTCAATAATATTTAGTAACATTGTATGATGACAGAGGGCGCTACTCTTACAGTAAGCACTGAATAATGTATAGAATTGCCAATTCATTATGTTGTGTCAGTGCAACTAATATAACATTGTATGTTTACACTTCAATTAAAAAATAAAAAGAGGGGTGCCTGGGTGGCTCAGTGGGTTAAGCCTCTGCCTTCGGCTCAGGTCATGATCTCAGGGTCCTAGGATGGAGCACCACATTGAGCTCTCTGCTCAGCAGGGAGCCTGCTTTCCCCTCTGTCTCTCTGCCTGCCTCTCTGCCTACTTGTGATTTCTGTCAAATAAATAAAATCTTTAAATATATATATATATATATATATATATATATATATATATATATATAAAGAAAATGCAACTAAGAGTATCCCCTGTTATTTTGAAAAATTATTTTATTATAGATGCAGTAAGCTTAGTTTTATATCATAGCCAAAGTCAATTCTAACTTGACATTTGTCATTTCCAGTTTAGAATAAAATACCTATTTTGTATTATCTGGTTGGAGCTAAGTTAAAGTTCATCATACTAGTCAAAATGATATAGAAAATAATATCACTTTGGACATTATAATCACAGTTTTTCCATGATATATTTACTCTCAGAACAATATTTTAATTAAAGAACTAAAAAATACTGAAAAATATAACAAATCAGTAATCAGTGTCATTAAACAATCAAACCATTATTCATCATATCATAAAAATATAAGTTGAACACTTAATGTTTTTTGAACATTTACTGTTTTTATAATGAATGTAGAACATGGTAAAATATATTCATCTCAAGTCATAAAATCATTCATGATCAAATTAAGATTAAATATTTGCTAGTATAGATTCAAAATTCCTTAGTATTATACTTCTAAATTCTAATGCAGTATGATATTTTTAGAGTACTATTAGTGGCATGATTAATGGTTAATTCAAATTCCATAATTCAAAGAACTTGAAAATAGCATAAATATTTTGTGAATCCTTTAAACCAATACATGTTCAGATATATGTTTGTCCAGATGTTCTGTGGTTCTGAAAAATTTTATAAAATACTGTGATTCTTTGCTCAACAACAAAAACCAATATTTGTGGGCTTATCAACATTTACATATTTTATATAGAATAAATATATACATACTTTAATGATTATTTGATTAAAATATAGAATATTAAAAAGAAATATATATGTTTATATTTTAATGTAAAATATAACTGATGTAGCTTCACAGACTTTAGATAAAGTAACTGAAAATTTGTGTATCAGAGTGCTGACACAATTATTTGAAAAGCGAGCTAACATGAACATCCACGTAATATATGTAACTGAAAATGTTACTTAAGGCAATGGAAAAATATGATAGCATTACAAGGAAAAATTCAGCGAAAGTTCTTTAGGATGAAATCCTCATAATTTCTCTTATTTCTACATTTCAAAGTTAAGAATATTATCAGTAGTCTTAGAGGCAGTCATACAGAAGAACCATAACTAAATCATTAACCCATATCTGTATGCCAACTCTGTTACAAGCTTCTAATTAGGTGGTCATACCGAAGGAGATAAAATGTCCAAGGACTATTGTGATAAGTAAAGATGACAGACAAATAAATAATTTCAGTATAATTTTATGAACCTTAGGACAGATTTGACTATGGGTTTTTATGACAGTATATCAAAATGTACTTTTTGTGAAGAAAGGAAATAATGATCAAAGCCATCTGAAGTCAGTCATCCTCTAAACTGAGCCTTAAAGTTGAATGGGAATTGGTCATGTGAAACTGGAAGGAGTTGATTCCCCACAGATGGACCAACATATGCAATATTACAAAGACACAGTTCAGAAAGGTAAAGATGTTCTGTCTAGGTAAAGGTAAAGATGCATGTCTAGGCAGGATGTCCAGGAAGGGAGAGGGCAATAGAAAAGTCTGAAAAAGTAAACATGTTAAGATCTTAGGGGTCATGCTCGTAACCACAGCTCAGAAATTGCCATTGTGTTAAACTCTGAAACTCCAACTATTTCCTGGCTATATGCCAGTTGTGTCAGATAACCAGATCTTGTAGCCATGTGGAAAAAACTGAACATAATTTCCTACTAGAGTGCCAGCCTGTGACAGCTGCCCTTAAAAATATACAAAAATATGAGGCCAAGAACCATATCCAATGCCAAGGCCCAGAGGCCACAACAGCTAACTGGCAGTTCTACTAAACCACCCAGAGCACTATCCCATGATCTGAGGAGTACCACTCTCTTATCTGCATTTTATGGCTCAAAGAGCTTCTGATATATTTAGGAGGCAGATTCCCCAATGCGGATGTTTAACATGTCTATCACTTCATTTATAGCTATTTATCATCTATCTAAAAAATAATGACCTGAGTGTAAACAAGGGATATTTCCAATGTATTTAACTCTGTCCATAGTAAATATGAAACACCTCATTATTTTTCAAGTATTAAAAAAAACACTAAAATATTTAAATAAAATGAAGATAGTATATGAGTATTTGAGTAGTATCATTTATAACTGACTTTGAAACTTCAGATTTTGTCCTGTTATTCTATTTGGTGTAAGCTGGGGGAGGGGAAAGAGCCAAATGTACATTTACATGAAGTAGGAAAATAGTAAAATAATCACCTGCAGCTACTCAAAATGATACTCCAAAGTAGATATACCAGAAGCATCAAACACATGAACATAAACAACAGGTAAGTCCTTCAAAACCTGGCTGGGCATTGTCATCATCTAGGGACAGTATGAAGAGTAAAGATTCCTGTCAGCTCTCCAATAATGATTGATAAAACTGGGTAGAGAACCAATAATTTATATTTTCAATATAAATTATTATAAATTTTCTGAGAGCCTCAGATGATACTGATACTGCATTCACACAGATTGTCATTGAGAACCACAGGTACAGGGACTTCCTTTTCAGCTCAGATCTGAGCCAGGATGTAAGTTTTATACCTCAATATTGCATTGATATTTAATATATACAATGGAAACTTCCATTTAGATCAAATTATAAACAAGGGCCCAGTGTGCTCAGAATTGAGAGATAAGGGGAGACAGGTAGCTCTACAAGATGAACTATAATTGTAGAATAATTTAATCGCCATAGGCAGTTTTCCAGACATAAGTGAGAAATATTATAAAATGACATTTGTAAAGTTAAAACAGAATGTTAATATGGACTCTCCCTGTTACTGTTTTGGGTGAGCCCCCAAAGTCAAAGGATATATAAAAGATCACAAACATCCCCCTATGCAAAAGAAAGGTAAATGGCCCTCTACACTTTTTAGAAATCAACTCTGTTCACATTAGCAATCACCTATGTCCAGAGTATAAAATGATAGGACTGAATTTGCAAGAGAAGATTTCCTCTGAAAGTACTGCCAGAGTGATATGTTTTCTCCTCAAGACGACAAGGAAGGAAGTTCTTTTCCCCTGGTCTCAAGCCAAGAGAAAAGGGGTTATGAAATCATTCAGATAGTTAAGTATTTGTGTCAGGAGATTTGACAGGATGAAATATCCACATGACAAAAGTCATCAGAAAAAAATAATTATCTTGGGGCACCGGGGTGGCTCAGTGGGCTAAAGCCTCTGCCTTCGGCTCTGGTCATGATCCCAAGGTCCTGGGATCGAGCCTCACATCGGGGCTTTCTTCTCAGCAGGAAGCCTGCTTCCTCCTCTCTCTCTCTGCCTGCCTCTCATCCTACTTGTGATCTCCATCTGTCAAATAAATAAATAAAATCTTAAAAAAAAATTATCTAAAAAGGGGCAAAAGAAAGGCAAATATTTTGGAGGCAAGTCCTTTTGATATTAAAACAGTGATCAAAAAATATATAATAATAGTTTAAAATAATATACTTCCTTGATTTTTTTACTATTGATTTATACTTTCAGACTAAGTAAAATTTCTTCTTGTAGATCTTTATATTGTAATGATACAAAGAATTTCTGTCTGCTGGAACAGATTTGCTTTAAGGATTTATGGCCTGTTGAACATTAACCAGGTTTATATTTAACCCAACAATGTTATATTAATATTTCTTTGTTAAATTGACTATAAATAATTTGGCTTCTCAGATACCTATTGAACCAATCATAATAACTTAATTTTCCCCTCATTAATTAATGGGCTAAATAAGATCTTATATATTTGCTTACTTTATGATTGCATTAAAGTTATGATTTTACCTTTTTGAAATGCGCAGTTTTTCAAGGCTATGGCTAGAACTGCCTATTTGGTGGCAAAATAAAAAAGGATAACTGTCACAATCATCTCTCCTCCCCCGACTCAGGGTGTGGGAAGAGAGATAACCTCATCATAGATTTTTCTCTCACAGCTACTGCCTGGAGAGTCAATATGATTTTGTCATAGAGTTGTCACAGTGTTTTGCCAAAGCCTTCTGTAATAATGGGTTAAATAAAACATATGATGTATGTTCATTTATATTAACTTGAGAATAAAATTTTACTTTTGATAATTATACTTTCATAGTTTTGAGTGGGTGAGGAAGTGTATCATGTAAAGTCTTTAAGTCTAAACAAGACTTTGTAGACTCCCAGAGAATACTTTAATTAAAACCAGAGCTATCCCCTCATTGTCTGTTTTCCTGCCTCATTTACTCCAGATTTTTTTGACTTTGACTTTGTTTCGGTTTTTCTAGTTTGAAAACTTATTCCCCATTGGTGCCAGTGTGGTCTCTGCCGGTAAAACATGACAAAGGATTAGGTAAGGATGGAAGAATAAATTTTAAAACTAGCAATTTTTTTTCCCCTCTAGGTAAAGTCATTAAAACAATTTTTCTGCCTGGTAGCAAGAGAAATACCTGTCTTGTTTATCATTGTATCCCAAATGACTGTCAAAGAGTCTTACGAAAAATAGGCATTCATTCAATAAATACTTGGTTAGTAAGTAATATTGTTGCTTGTGTGAGTGTTTAGTTTCTTCCTTGCTGCGTTTATTAGTGATGTTTCTACCCATTAACTGCACCCTTCCCTGCCTTGGTCTTCCACCTGAGTTCTGGCAACCTATATATTTAAGTAGGAGAATTAACTCTCAAAATTCCATGCTATGTGCCCAGACTGAGCTCTTATATCCTATTTCATGCCAGGCACTCATCTCAAAATGGCAAAATAGCTTTGGGTAAATATTATATTTTAGTAAGATCAAGAAAAATTAGTTATAGATAGTTATAGATATTTTGTTTTTCTGACAGGTTCTTATCTAAACCTGGATAGTTATGTTTAATCTCCGGATTAGAAATATAGATAGAGGGACGCCTGGGTGGCTCAGTTCGTTGGACGACTGCCTTCGGCTCAGGATCTTGGAGTCCTGGGATCGAGTCCCGCATCGGGCTCCCAGCTCCATAGGGAGTCTGCTTCTCTCTCTGACCTTCTCCTCGCTCATGCTCTCTCTGTCTCTCTCTCTCAAATAAATAAATAAAATCTTAAAAAAAAAAAGGAAATGTAGATAGACCAATTTGCTTCAACATTGCTGGAATCTACTGAGTTGTTAGAAAACTGGCAAGATCTCTAATATACTGTTTCCATCATACAATAATGTTTTTATGCAAATTAATATGGGGTCAGAAAAGAATTAATTAGCAAAAATGACAAAATACAGTCTTAAGCCTGGTAACTATTGTAAAATTTCTGGCTCTCTGTTCTATGTCCTAAAATCCTGGTAGTATCCTTTGAAACTTTTTTTCTTTAATTATAAATCTAAGTCTTCCCTAAATGCTTATTCCTTGAAATTTTGACAATCTAATATAAAGTTTCTCAAAAGTTGACAAACCATTCAAAGAGGTGTTTTCCGTGATAGCATGTCTATACTTCTGTTAAGATGTATCCCAAGACTCAAGTGGGAAAAAATATCTTAAAGCACTTCTTCTCATCCAAGCACATCTTTCACTTAATATTTACTTAAGCCACTTTCTTGATAAGGCAAGATGGTGTTAACTAAAATAATGTGCTCCAAGAAGATTAAATGAACAACCATTTACAGTAAAAACACTACTGCTTCCTATACAGATAGAATTCACAATGTCAGAAGTACTCTAATGAGGTAGAAGCAAAGTCATCTACACCTAAAAACATTCTAACTCTTTAAAATCTGCATATCAAAAGTGAACTTTCTACTTTCTGCCTCAAAGCTATTCTTCTTTTTTAGACTGTGTTCCAAAAAAATGGCTTTAAAACTCATTCAAGTCCTGGGAGAGATTAATGAGTTTTCTTACACATTTGTTCTAAAATTCTCCCTGCAAGTTATAATCAGAATGCTCTTTTTTAAAACCCAAACTCTACTGTATCAATTTAGAATATGATTTTGCAGTGATTTCTTTAAGATATTTAAATAGGTCAAGGTGGCATTGGAAATAGGAATCTAAAACAATGACAAACAGGTTGAAAGAGACCGATTAAGAACTTGTTAAGACAAATAATATGCACCCCCCAAAAATCAAGAGAACAATTAAATGGCAATTTAAGCAAATAAACAGTACTATAAAAAATTTTGGCAAAATCTTCTGAGCAAAATGTCTTGAAATTTATTTCACCAGAACAGACAGCCATTGGTAAGTTTGGTGGAAACAAGGGGGACATGAGTATGCACCATTTTCTGGACATAACAATTCCTGAATATCACTAATCAAGTTTACATAAGCCAATAAAAGTGCATTTTGATTTTGGCTTATACTGATGTAACATAAAGAATAATACATACATCAGTGTTTAAAAAATGAAGGCTAAAAACCAATATGATCATCTCAATAGATGCAGAAAAAGCAAGAGATAAAATTGAACATCCATTTATGATAAACTAACTGGAATGTAAATAAAAAACTTTTTTAAAGTTAAAAAAAAAAAACTCAATGAAATGTGCACAAAGGGAACCTTAACATATTATATAGGTCATATATAGCAAGCTCCCAGCTAAAATATTAAATAATTAAAACTTGAAAACTTTTTCTCTAAGATAAGGAACAAGACAAGGTTGTCCACTCCTACCACTTTTATTCAATATAGTATTAGAAGTCTTAGCCAGAGCAATTAAGCAAGCAAAGAAATAAAAACTATTCAAGTAGGAAAGGAAAAGTAAAATTATAATTATATACATACATGGCATTATATAGAGTAAACCCTAAAGATTCCACTAAAAAATTGTTAGAACTAATAAATGCAGTAAAGTTGTAGGATACAAAATCAAAACACAAAAATTGTTGCATTTCTGTACACTAACAATCAGAACTATCAGAAAGAGAAATTAAGGAAACAACCCAATTTATAATTGCATCAAAAAGAACCAAATATTTAGAAATAAAGTTAGCCAAGGAGATGGAAGACCTGTACATTGAAAACTGCAAGACACTGATGAGAAAAATTGAAAAGATAAATAAAAAGATATCCTGTGGTTATCAATTGGAAAAATTATTATCACCCACATGTTATATCTCATTAACATTACCATATTACCCAAAGAAATCTACAGATTCAATTCAATCTGTATCAAAATTCCAATGACATTTTTCTCAATAACAGAATCAACAATCTTAAGACTTGTAGGAAGCCACAAAAGAACCTGAACAGTCAAAGCAATCTTGACAAAAACAAAAACAAAAAGCCGGAAACACCATACTTCCTGATTTCAAACTACGAAACAAAGGTATAGTAGTCAAAGAAGTATCACACTGGCATTTAAAATTGACACATAGTTCAGTGGAACAGAATAGACAGTCCAGAAATAAACCTATACATCAGTAGTCGGCCAACTACAAAGGAGCCAAGAATACAAAATGGGGAAAAGACAGTCTTTACAGTAAATGGTGCTGAGAAAACTGGACCACTGTCTTTCAGCATACACAAAAACAAAATCAAAGTGGTTTAAATGAACACAAAACCTGAACCCATAAAACTTCTCAAAGAATACATACACTGGAAAGATGTTGGTATCCGTGATGATGATCAGTTGGTGATGATTTTTTAGGTATGAAATCAAAGGAAAGGCAACAAAAGCAAAAATTATCAAGTGGGGCTACATCAAACTGAAATCTTTCTGCACAGCAAAGGAAATCATCGACAAAATGAAAAGGCAACCTATGCAGTGGAAGAAAATATTTGCAAATTATATTTATTAAGGTGTTAATATCCAAAATACATTAAAAAATTACACATCAATAGGGGAAGGGCAGGGGTGGGGTGTCTGAGTGGCTCAGTCAATTGTGTCTGACTCTCGATTTTGGTTCAGGTTATGATCTCCCAATCATGAGACTGAGCCACAGTCGAGCCCTGTATCGAGCTCTGAGCTGGGTATGGAGTCTACTTGAGATTCTCTCTCCCTTTGCTCTCCTCTCCATACCAAGCTCACACTCTTTCAGAGGGGAAAAAAAAAAAAAAGGACAATTTTCCAAAGAGGACATAGAAATAGGCAACAGGTGTCTGAAAAGAGGTTCAACATCACTAATTATCAGGAAGAGGCAAATCAAAACCACAATGAGATCTCCCCTCACACCTGTTCGGATTGCTATTACCAAAAAGACAAAAAATAACAAATGTTGAAGAAGATGTGGAGAAAAGGGAAACCTTGTGCACTGCTGAGGGAATGTAAATTGGTGCAGCCACTATGGGATTGTGTGGAGTTTCCTTTACAAATCAGAACTACCGTATGATCCAGCAATTCCACTTCTGTGTATTTATCTGAAGGAAATGAAAACACGAACTCAAAAAAATATAGGGACTTCCATATGTATTACTACATTATTTACAAAAGCCAAGACATGGAAACAACCTAAGTGTCCATCAATGGATGAATGGATAAAAAATGTGTTATTATTTATAATGGACCTTACATACCTAAGCACAGATGTGATTGAGTATTATTCATCCATAAAAATAGAAAATCATGGGCGCCTGGGTGGCTCAGTGGGTTAAGCCGCTGCCTTCAGCTCAGGTCATGATCTCAGAGTCCTGGGATCGAGTCCCACATCGGGCTCTCTGCTCAGCGGAGAGCCTGCTTCCCTCTCTCTCTCTGCCTGCCTCTCCATCTACTTGTGATTTCTCTCTGTCAAATAAATAAATAAAATCTTTAAAAAAAAAAAAAATAGAAAATCATGGGGCGCCTGGGTGGCTCAGTGGGTTAAGCCTCTGCTTTTGGCTCAGGTCATGATCTTAGGGTCCTGGGACTGAGTCCTGCATCAGGCTCTCTGCTCGGCAGGGAGCCTGCTTCCCTCTTTCTCTCTCTGCCTGCCTCTCTGCCTACCTGTGTTTGCTCTCTGTCAAATAAATAGATTTTAAAGCCTAAAATTTAAAAAACAAAAAATCCTGCCGTTTCTGATAATATAGATGGTCTTTGATGACTTTATGCTACGTGAAGTAAGTCAGACAGAGAAGAAAACAAATACTCTAAGATCTCACTTATATTTGGAATATAAAACAAAACAAAGCAAAACAAAACACCTCATAGATATACAGAAAATACTGGTGGCTGCCAGAGGATAGGAATGAGGGGCAGACAGTACGGATGAAAAGGGTCAAAAAGTACAAACTTCCAATTATAAAATAAATGTTATGGATATAATGTATAACACATTGTCTATAGCTGATACTGTATGGTGTATTTGAAAGTCTCTATAAAAGTAAATTTTGGAAGTTCTTATCACAAGAAAAAAATCTGTAATAAGATTGTGATGGATGTTAACTAGACTTGCTGCAATCACTTAACATATATACAAGTGTTAAATCACTATTTTGTATCCCTGAAACTAATATGCTAATTATTACACAGCAAAAAAAAACAGCAATACATATACTGATTTGGACTCATCCATTTTATACCATCTTTATTCTATAGTTTGAAAGTAAGTTAATGAAAAACTAGGTTATATTTTTTAAGAGATTAAGTATATATAGTAATCTAAGTATAATTACTTTATAATCCCTTTAAATTCAACCATCCTCATTCATTTGATAAAAAAATTAATTCTCTAATTTTATATATATATATTTAATAGTAAACTGGATACCCCTTACCCTATGAAAAGGCTTATATTCCATATTGCATGGTAATGATTTTAATTTACATTCAACCAGCACAAAGTGACAGACTCTATTACCTCATAATCGTTAAACTCTGAAGGAAATGTTTTGAGTGAAAATATTAAAAATTATTTTTGTTTTTAAATGGAAAGCCCTTTCCAAATTGGGTGATCATCCCCAAACAAATCTAGGATGTATTATTTGACAAGATTTTAAAGCCTAAATTTTTAAATTGTCACTGGAGGAAATAAGTATGCATAAATTTTCAAAGTTCTAAAAGGTGAATTAATTCCTATCTTGTCATTTATTCTGAGGATTTTCTATGTTAAGAAAATTGTTTTGGGGTGCGTGGGTGGCTCAGTTGGGTAAGCATCTGCCTCCGGCTCAGGGTGATCCCAAGGTCTTGAACTCCAGCCCAGCCCAGCCCACGTTGGGCTCCTAGCTCACTGAGGAGCCTCCTTCTCCCTCTCCTGCACCCCCTACCTGTGGTCTCTTTGTCAATAAATAAAAATCTTAAAAAAATAGAAAGTTGTTTTATTGTAAGTTTACATGTTATATATATTAATACATAGAATTATTTCTTGGGTTTTCCTCATTCTTTAGGCTTAATTAAGAACACAGATGTGGATGAACTGGAAGGTATTATGCTGAGTGAAATAAGTCCATCAGAGAAAGACAATTATCATATGGCTTCACTCATATGTGAAATAGAAAAAACAGGGCAGAGGACCAAAGGAGAAGGGAGGGAAAGCAGAATAGGAAGTCATCAGAGATAGAGAAAAGCCATGAGAGACTCTTAATCCATAGGAAACAAACAGAGTTGCTGGAGAGGAAGGGGGTCACGGGGTGGGGTAATTGGGTGATGAGCATTAAGGAGGGCACGTGATGTGAGGAGCACTGGGTGTTATACACAACCGAGGAGTCATTGAACACTATATATGAAACTAATGATGTACCGTATGTTCACTAATTGAATTTAAATAAAAAAATGGACATTAGATAATTACGTTGTCACCAAAATAAGTATTTAAATTTGAAAAGGTTAGCAACATGTTTTACCCTCTGTCCTCTTTTTAATAAGGGTCCTTATTTCTAAGCATCCATGTTTTCATTTTCAGCATTTTAATTTGCACAAGCCACTAAGGGAGGTTTGCGTGCAGAGAGATTGTGTCCTTTTATAATGTTGACACTCTATTTTTAATTTTTAATGGAGGCTTGCAGTAACTCAGTTTGGAAATTAGAAGAAATCAACACTCCCACAAACTTGATCTTTCATTAGCTCTGTGGAAAGCCCAAGGATGTTTATAGTTGTCAATATACAGTTAAATTTTCCTATTTATCTACTCAAACAGTTCTAGAAAAGGTCAGATTGTATTTATAACAGTGGTTGGGCTGCTGTAGATATCTATCACTAGGGGCATAAAATAGTCTTTGCAATGATTTTACTGCAAGCCAAGAAGAACAATCAGAAATGTTAATTATGACAGAAAGAATGAGTGCTGTTAGCCAAAGGATTTAAAATATCTTGGAATCCTAGTTTTACTTAAAGAAATATAAGGAAGAAAAGCAGGTGCACAAGGATGGTTTCCCCTAATGGAAAGTTGTATTTTTTCCTTTTCTTTCATAAATATACCCATACCATAGTTGGTCAGATTAATCAATATTGAGACTAAACTTGTTTTGCAAATTCAACATTCTATTACTTTTAAACATTTGAATGTCTTAGAAAATTACATACACTAAGCTAGCTGGTGAGTACAATAGAAAAGCAATCACCCATTTTATGTTTTTTATTTCCCCCAACGTGGGCACCAGTCACATTTCTCCAATTAGCATGGGGTCTAATGTTAAGCAAAATGACACATTTCTTGTGGCACAAGTTTTACAGGCCAAATGAAGCTTTTGGACAAAGTGATTATATGTAATACTGTAAACTTTAAACCTGACTGCATGGTTTTCTGTTTACTTTCTATATTGCTAAAAATTGAAAGTCTCATAACTTTCCTATTTCCCTGATCACAACTAACTGAAAAAATAAAAACTTATAAGTCAAACAAAAATCTTTTATTGCAGCAACGTAGTTCACTATTTGCAGTTTTTCTGATCTGTTTTAGAAAGAACATTTTCTACTTAATGTGGCCCTTGCCTCGGCAATACCAAAACTAAATGTAGTGTTTTCTTACATGCTAACAAATGACTCTAACAAATGAAGGAGATAAAGGACCATAAACTCAGAGAGACTCCATTACACCACGATACGCTAGACCCTTACTGGACTTAAATAAAGACTATTTCCTAAACAACCAGCACTGGGACTTATTTTAATAAACCAAGTCCAGGCTTATCAGGAAGTTTTGCTCTGAACCTTTAATTAGCTTAACTAAAATGAATCTCCCCCCTCTCTCCTTCTCTTTCTTGCTCTTAAAAATTCCTAATTCAATCACTTCTGTCATTGGTTTCCTTCTCTTGCAAATGAATATGCTCATTATTTCATTTTGTTCTCACCTTCAGTGTAAATTCCTATCTTATACTTCAACAGTATGAGGGTACCACTGAGATTTCTTTAGGAGTCTCACTCACAAGTACTGTGACACTTGTCGACATAAAGTTAAACCTTAGCTTTCATGGGAGCTTTTTTGCTCAGATTAGTTTTCTGGTGGTCCCACACCGTGAGTGAGTAATAGAAAATTACCATCTCCTGTGAGTTTGTTTTAATTCTCTAAAAGACTTTTAATTTTTCCATAAAATTTCATTTTTTAAAAAAAGATTTTATTCATTTATCTGAAATAGAGAGAAAGAGAGGGAAAGCATGTATATGGACGAGTTGAGTATTGCTGAAGGAAAGGGAGAAGCAGACTCTATGCTGAGCAGGGAGCCTGATGTGTGACTTCATCTGGGGCTCGGTCCCAGAACCCTGAGATCATAACCTGAGCTGAAGGCAGACACTTAACTGACAAAGCCAACCAGAGAACCCCTAAAATTTCAGTTTTGACTTGTTTTTGACTTGTCATTTGGGGGGGAGAAGAAAGGCTATTGCAGCCTTTTACAGGATTTGTGTTTTTCATCTGTAAAGGACAACGCTTCTGTGTCTATTTTATGTGAAGAGTGGTACTGCCAAGCTTTAAACAGATCCTCCTCCCTCGTTGGAATCCATTTTAATTTGAATTATGGTTAGCCTTTTCAGTTGCTTATAAAATATGTCATTATGTGTATATTCTAGGAATATCTACCCAACACATAAGCTATAATACAAAAAGGGAGTACATTAATACACTGGATTATAAAATTTTACAGAATATTCAGAAGCTCTAATGTTAATTGGTTTACAGAGACTCTGAATACTTACAGATTTCTAGAGCAATGTTTGGCTTTCTAAAGAACATTTTGCTGTTTAGACAGCAATTTTAAAATTGCTGGGTTTATCCTTGTTTAGTTGGTTATAAAATTAAAAGTAATGAAGCTTTTTCATTATCATATTCAGTTCATGTTTTTAAATAAAGTATTAATATGATTTTACAAATACAAAAAGGGAAAATTTTTATATGATGTTTCAAATAAAATGAATCACTTAAATTTGATAATGTGATTTTTCCCTGGTTTTACCAGAGTATAAAAATGTAAGTGTGATCTGTTTTGTAAAATATTTACTTTACTATCCTACAGAAAACATAATTAGTGAAAACTTCCTATTCTTGATAACAAGTTTACTGGCCTTAGGCTACTTTACTTTCAAAGATGTTTAAGATTGACCTAAGATTATATTAACAATGGAAAACGTAAATTAGACATCCAATAAATTGAATTATAATATCCAATATCTTCATAAAACAGATTATTTCTGGTCACTTCGGACATGGTAAAACTTACATGAAACTAGAGTTTCCCTAATAAAATTACTGAGACCAAATGACATATTCTGTACGATGGTTTTTAAATCGGCATTAAATAATTTGTTCTTTAGGGATGCCTAAATCTAATTTCTGAGGTACCTATTTGGCGTTGATACTTGAGAGATTTTATTGATTGAGTAGTTTTAATTAAAACAAATAAAATAAATCAAAATTCCTAGATGGAGAGCAAAAGCAACAGTAACAATAGTTACTATATTTTTTCTTACATCTTAACTACTTTGTTCTTTTTTTAACAATTATCTATTTTTATTGTAGTAATAACACCATGAGATCCGTCTTTTCAATAAGTTATTGAGTGTACAATATAGTACTGTTTAACAATAGACACAATGTTGTATAGGTTGTCTCTAGAACTTACTCCTCTTATGTAAGTAAAACTTTAGACCCAAAAAACAGCAAATTCCCAACTCCTGTTGGGAGCCATGAGGCTTGATCCGAGGGCACTGCCCCACTAGGTTAAGGTTTGAACTAATGTAGGCCTAACCCTGTCGAGGGAGTGATCGCCCTGCAGTTGACTGCCGAGGGCAGGATAGCCCCACAGATAAGCAGAGTCTGTTAGTCTCTTGCCTTTTCCCCTGATCCCCGTATCTCTCCCAAATAAAGAGCCCCTTGCTGGTCTGCCGCAAACATCTCTCAGGCTTATGGGCTGGAGCAACTCCAAGGAGATAAATTATCTTGTACCCAGGACAATGGAGAACTTTAAATGTGTACTGCAACAGACAGTGTCCTACAGTAGCAACACTGTACGTTATTTGCTATTCTAGTGCTTCTCCTTCATCCTCTATATTGTTCAGCTTTGGATCTTGCCACTGCCTGTATTCTATTTCTGCATGTTTTATGCAAAACTCTTCAAGACCGAAGACCTAAGTTGATGTTTGTCCAAGGCTTTCACAAACCGAGCCATTAAAATACACCATGCCTTCTACAAAGGTAATGCCTCTCGTTCTTACTTCTTCCCTATATACTTAATTTCTTCAGAAAGCTTCTCATTTTTCATTAACCTATCTCCCATTTTCTTGCAGTTCTTTACTATCTAGTTTATCCCTAAAGCTCCTCGTTTTCCATTAACCTACACCTTGTTTTACTGCAGACCCCAAAATAAGTTACCAAAAGGCACATATTTGTGCTACCTCCCATGGCTTTCTGAGGGACATGATTACTCAAGAAGCAATACCCTGTCCCCCATCCCTGGCTACAGTCTGTACCCTTTATGGCTTAACTAAAATAACATGTGGTGAACAAAGAGAAATTATCCGATGAGAGCATGTAACCACCTACCCCAATTAAACTGCCTATATAAGCAGCTCAAAAATCAGAATAAAGATGGGGATGCCTGACTACCGACCAGAACTCGCTGTGTGGCTCTCCCATTCATCTCGCCGACGCCACCCCTCCTTTGGGGACACCTGTACCTGTTGAGGTTAGACCTCAACAGGACTGGCCAACTCCCTTCCCCTAGACCCTGAAAATCACCATTCTACTATCTATGACTCTGGCTCCTTTAGGTAAGGCATATAAGTGGAATTTTGCAGTATTTACCCTTCTGTGACTGGCTAATTTCATGGACCATAATGTCCTCCAGGTTAATACATGTTGTTGCATATGGCAGGATTTTCTTCATTTTTAAGACTGAACAATATTCTCATTGTATGTATATATCAAAGATTCTGTAGCCAAACATTTGTTGAGGAACCTCTAGATTGTTGCCATTTGCTGGATACTATGGATAATGCTGCAGTGAACCGGAGAGTGTATAAGTCTCTTTGATAACCCCGATTTCAATTCTTTTGGGTATATATCCAAAACTGAGATTACTGGTTCATATGGTAGTTCTGTTTTTAATCTTTTGAGGGAACCCCATACTATTTTCCATAGTAGCTACACTATTTCACATTCCCACCAACAGAGCACAAGTGTTCCCTTTTCTTTACATCTTTACCAACTCTTGTTATCTCTTGTCTTTTTGATAGTAACCATCCTAACAGGTGTGAGGTGATCTCATTGTGGTTTTGATTTGTGACTACCTCATGATTAGTAGCACTATCTCATGATTATTTTAATTTATAATTCTTTAATTGCATATGATAAAGAGTATCTTTTCTTTTTTTAAATATTACTTGTTTTTATTATGTTCAAGGGCACATATGGTGATGAGTACTGGGTATTATACACAACTAGTGAATTGTTGAACACTACATCAAAAACTAATGATGTATTATATGTTGGCTAGATGAGTATCTTTCCATGAGCTTATTTCTCATCTATAGATCTTCTTTAGTGACATATCTGTTCAGGTCTTTTATTTACTTATTAATTGGTTTATTCATTTTTTCACTCTTCATCTTATAGCATTCTTTGTGATTTGGGATAATTGTCCTTTTTCAGTATATCTTTTGCAAATATTTTCTCCCAGCCTGTGGTTTGTCTTCTCCTTAACTTGTATCCATTTCTAACCTCCATTAAAGTTGAGAATACTAGACGCATGTGTGAATCATTGTTACATCAAGACTTGGCCAAGTGTCTGCTCATTCTAGAATATTAATGTTAGTGTCAGATATGGTTCAATTCTAATCCCATATCTTCTACTTACTAAATGTATAACCTTCAAATTTTACTGTTTAACCTACAGATTTACTACTTAACCTTTTAACATTATCTCATCAAATGGTTTTTAATGAGCATGAAATATCACATGTGTTATTAAAGCTCTGTCAGAACATAAAGAATATATGCAGATACACTAAACAAATGGTACAGTATTACAAGAACACATGAGGAATTCATTAAATAGTGCAGTCTTAGCAGGTGCTCAGTCAGAGCTCATAGAGACTGCAATTCTCTTCAGGAACTATACAATCATTCAGGATACAGTACAGTCATGTGGCCATGGTTCCTTTATTGCTTTCATAGCAACAGCTGTACATTATTTGCTATTCTAGTGCTTCTCCTTCATCCTCTGTATTGTTCAGCTTTGGATCTTGCCAGTGCCTGTATTCTATTTCTGCATGTTTTATGCAAAACTCTTCAAGACAGACCCGATTGGTTTGAAGAACTCATATACCAGCGCTATTATTAAGCTCTGCCTCACCTATGGTTGGATGGCTTTGGGCTAGATATCCTTTCCATGCCCACTCAGCTGTTGCAAGAATGACTGAGGGCACCTGGGTGGCTCAGTTGGTTAAGAATGACTGAGCCTGTACTCAGCTTCTCAAGGGAAAAAAATACTGTGATTTAAAAAAAAAAAAACACAAAAAACTTACTATTGATATACATATGTGTGTGCGAATATATATATATGAATTTCAAATATATAAAATTTACATACAAATGTACTATTATTTTATACCATACTACATCTTAATAAGTCGACCATATTGACTTTACACCTGAAATCAACAAACATGTCTCTTCCACAGGGGCTTTATTTTTTTCTGGGAACATTCTTTCTAGATATTTTTATAACTGATCTCATCTAGTAATTCCAAACTCAGCTTAAATCATTAGAATTTCTCTGGCCAACCATCTAAGGTCACTTCCCACTCAATTACCAGGTTACCACGTTATCAAATGAAATACCCTATCTAAAACTGATTTATTTTTCTCTTTGTTATTGTACGGGAATATAAGCATCATTAAGGCCTGGAGTATGTCTGTTTCATCACCCTGAATCACGACAGCTCCACACATTGGCTAGAGCAGATTAAATGCCTATTAGATGATTAGAATACACTAGTTTATTAGTAGACATTTAGGACAATTATTTCCCTCCAGCAGATAAGTATATCAAATACCTTGGCCTTACACAATTATAGAAAGTGTTCCTGACAAATGCTCCCCAAAATTTAATACATGAAAATGTCATATATCTTTTAGTTTCCTGAGATAGGACTTCTATACATTCTGACAATGTGTAGAGGCTTTGTTTGCTATTTGGTTTTCCGAGCCTCTTGAATGCTTTCAAACCCCTGAACTCTGCTGGTGTTGGATTGGGAGTATCTCACAAACCACTGCAGTGATTCTCTAGTCCCCAAAAGCCTAGATTCTATGCTCTGGGTAACCTCAAAAAACAATAGTGTCTTTATCTTCTGAAATCTAGAGAGATCTGTTTCCTTTTCAAGTTCTCATAGCTTGCCGCATGGGAACAGTTTACAGGATAAGGAAACTTCAAATTCCACAAAGTAAAGAAATAGATATTAGTATTTTATTTTTTGTAGGGAAAGACAGTGACATGGGGTTGTTTTTCAGTATTTTTCATGACACTATTGGTTAAATGATACCTATAATTCCTTATTATGCATATGTAGTAAATACTGAAAAAATAAAAAAAAATAGAATGAGGGAAGGTACAGAAAGAAAGAAAAGAAATGTAGACAGTTAAACTTTGGTATTTTTTTTCCAGAGTTTTGACATTATATTAATTATTAATTGCAAAAACATAAAATGTTATTTTATTCTTTCTAGTTTTTTCCGCTAACAGCAGACCTAAAATTTGAGATCACTTTATCACATTTGGTAACTTCCAAAGTAGACTCTAATTTATAAGAGTAGTTTACACAGGAAGATTCCTGAGAATATTCTTTTCACACAGCCACGATAATGTCTTCCTGGCATAGTGCTGGAGGGCTCTTTGTGTATTAATAAGTTTTGTGGCCAGAAATCTTGTTTTTATTCAAAGAAAAGAATATGTAGAAAGCAAATAATTTGTACAAAATTGTAACAAAATGTTTCCTTAACATCTGAAGAAAATAGAAGTACATGCAAACAAAAATGTATAAACAGATTTGTAATAAATGTAATTTTTATTTGATATAAGGTCATAATTTAAAAAGATAAAAAGTAAGAGCCTGTAGGGTGAAATATTTCTTGAAGTAGTATTGGCATGAATTTCAGGTGCTGGTAAAAATGAAAAAGTAATTTTTAATATTATGCCTCTGGAATTAAATTAAAAATTGACTTTTTGCTATACTTAAATCAATTTTTATTATCTCTCTAATGTTATCATTTTGGAATTATAAAAAGGGTATGAAATGGGAATAAAATGGAATAGTTATATACATATATAATTCTTTTATTGGTTTATTTTTGAAGTAAATTGGGAGAGTATTTTTGGAGCATTACCAATTGAGAATACAAATATAACAAAATCCATTCTGGGTAGTTTACTAAAATATGTTAGGTTGTTCACAGATTGTCAGGGAGGGCCAGAAAGTAGGAACTATGCCTAAACACACTATTTAGCACCAACAACACTGTATCTGGGTACCAGCATTTCTGTTACTACAATCCATAAAGAATCAATTCTTCATTACCACACTGATGGAGCACAGAGAAGGGGCACCTGGGTGGCTCAGTGGATTAAGCCTCTGCCTTTGGCTCAGGTTATGATCTCAGGGTCCCGGGATCAAGCCCCACATCGGGCTCTCTGCTCATCAAGGAGCCTACTTCCTCCTCTCTCTCTCTCTGCCTACTTGTGATCTCTGTTAGGTAAATAAATAAAATATTTTTAGAAAAAAAAGAATACTTGGATGAGTGTATGTGTGTGTGTTTGTATGTATGCATATACACACACACACATACACACATAGGAGAGAGGGAAAGAAAGGAAGAGATAAACATGAACAAATGATTATTTGAAGCTTTTGCCTTTAAAGTCTTCAATCAATCATCAATGAAATGCTTTTGTTTATTTGACTAATTTTAAAATAAATGTACATGACCTAATTTTATCTGTTCCTATTTTACCCATAAGGATGCTTGGCACATAGTGAGAACTTGAAACATATTATTAAATGAATAAAGAGATGAGTAAGGTAAAAAGGATAAATTTAGGCAACATCAACAAATTGATAAAAACCATAAGTGTACATTTTTAAAATATGTTCTGACCTTAAAGTGACTGAAGAAACTCAGATAACAATCAAGATACTGGCATGGACAGACTACTCAGCTTTAAATCCTGAAAGTAGGGAGGGTTGAAAGACAAGAGGACAGTTATATAACTAAAAATGTTTAAAAAAAAGTACACTGCAGAGCAAGAAAAATTGATGTAGAAAAATCATTATTGAGATAGATCAGATTATTCAGTAAATCATTCCTTCCTTGCTACCTATTATTGAAGAACCACTTCCTGACCCGCTGATGTTTGGCCAAGTAATGGCTCTGAGAATATGAGTAGACATATAGTGGGCCTGTTTAGAAACTGGGCCTAACGAGAATTTTGAGAGATTCTGCATGTCCTTTATCAGCCTGTGATTCTTGCCTTAGAAATCTATGACCCAATATCCAGAGCTCCATTAGCCCGAATCTCAAAATGAGATACAAAGAGCAACTCCTCCACAGCCGACTTGCACTCAACAGCCAGAAGCAGAGTTGTCACCGCCAAACTCAGATACGTGAACGAAGCTTATCATCATACCATAGTTTCATGTGGGTAGTTATATACTACTACAACGGCAAGAGCTGAACACATGGACATGAGTCATGGATCCATGTTCATGGACTGGAAGAATTAATATTGTTAAAATGTCCTTACTACCCAAAGCAATTGATAGATTGAATACAATCCCTATCAAAATGCCAATCACATTTTCACCAAACTACAACAGATAATACTAAAATCTGTAGGAAACCACAAAAGACACTGCAGAGCCAAAGCACTCTTGAGAAAGAACGAAGCTGAGAATATCACAATTCCAATTTTCATGATATAGTAGAGAGCTATAGTAAACAAAACAGTATGGTACTAGTGCAAAAACAGACATACAAATAAATGATTCAGAAGAGGGGACCTCAATTATAAAGTCAATTAATATGTGACAAAAGAAGGAAGACTATACAGTGGGGAAAAGCCATTCTCTCCAATAAATGGTGCTGGGAAACTAGACAGCTATGTGCCAATGAATGAAACTGGGCCACTTTTTTAAATACCATGCACAATAATAACCTCAAAATGGATTAAAGATCTAAATGTGATACCTGAAACCATAAAACTCCTAGAAGAGAGCACAGTCAATAATTTCTCTGATATTGGCTGTAGCACCATTTTTCAGGATATGTCTCCTCAGGCAAGGGAAACAAAAGCAAAAATAAACTACTGGGACTACCCCATAATAAAAAGCTTTTGCACAGTGGAAAACCACTGGTTGATAAACCATCAATCAAATGAAAAGGCAACCTACTGAATGGGAAAAGGTATTTGTATATGATATATCCAGTAAGGGGTTAATATTTAAAATATATAAAGAACTTATAATACTTAATATATGAAGAACTTAAAAAGATGCAGTATATATAAAGAACTTAAAAAGATATAAATATAATAAATAATAAATAGAAATATATTTATATTATATTTTATTATATTTAAATATAATAAATATAAATATAAATTAATATATAAAGAACTTTAAAAGATCCAGTAAGGGGTTAATATTTAAAATATATAAAGAACTTATAATACTTAATATATAAAGAACTTAAAAAGATGCTCAACATCATTCATCTATCAGGGAAATGCAAATCAAAACCAAAAGGAGACTTACCTTACACCTGTCCAAATAGCTAGTATCAAAAGGACACAAAATAACAAGTGTTAGCAAGGATATGTAGTAAAAGGAACCTCTGTACCCTGTTGGGGGAATGTACACTGGTGCAGCCACTCTGGAAAGCCAAACAGTTTTCTCAGAAAATTAAAAATAGAAATACCATGTGATCTAGTAATTCCACTACTTGGTATTTACCCAAAGAAAACAAAACCACTAATTTGAAGATATGTATGCACCCCTATACTGCAACAATAGCCACGCTATGGAAGCAATCCAGGTGTCCACTGACAGATGAATAAAGATGTGGGGTATGTATATGTGTGTGTGTGTATGTGTGTGTATACACACATATATGAGCAATATAACTGAGCCAAGATAATGAAAATGAAAATGAATGAATCTTGTTCTTTGTGACAACATGGATAGACCTAGAGGGTATTATGCAAAGTGAAATAAGACAGAAAGACAAGTGCTATAGGACTGCACTACACATGGCCTCTAAAACACAAATGAATGAACAAAAAGCATAAAAAGGCCCATATGTATAGAGAACAAATTGATGGTTGCCAGGGAAGGTAGTAAGTGTGGAGAGATGGGCAAGATGGGTAAAAAGGAGTAGGAGATACAGGCTTCCACTTAGGGAATAAAATATCATGGGAATAAAATGTATGGCATGGGAATATAGTCAAGAATACATTGTATGGTGACAAATGGTAGCTACCCTGGTGATCAGCATAGCATCATGTATAAACTTGTTAAAACACTATATTGTACACCTGAAACTAATGGAACATTTTCTACTATACATACATATATAATACATATACACATGTATATGTACATACATGCATACACATGTGTGTGTGTGTGTGTGTGTGTGTGTGTGTGTGTGTTTAAATGAACAGTAAAGATAAACTGAAAAGCTCTGTGGTAGCAAAATAATAGGATTCCAAAGATGTCCATTTTTTTTTTTTTTAAGATTTTATTTATTTGAGAGAGAGAGAGCATAGGAGGGGAGAGGTCAGAAGAAGAAGACTCCCCACCGAACAGGGAGCCCCAGGTGGAACTCGATCCCAGGACTCCAGGGTCATGACCTGAGTGAAAGGCAGTTGCTTAATCAACTGAGCCACCAGGCACCCTACCCATGTCTTAATACAGTATGTTAGTTTACCTGACAAAGGAGAATTAAGATTGCAGATGGAAATGAGGTTGCTTATCAGTTTCTTTTGAGATGAAGAGATCATTTGGGATTATCCAGGTTGGCTCAATACAGTTGAAAAATTGCTTATAAATGGAGGACAGAGACAGACCTGAAAGAATCCAAGATGGCAGCATGAGAGGGACCCAGCTGGCATTACTGGATTGGAAGAGAAAAGGGTTACAAGGAATGGGGGTAAGACTGTAGAAGCTGGGAAATTCCAGGAAATGGATTACGCCCGGAGTCTCCACAAAACAAAAACAAAAACAAAAACAAAAACAAAAACAAAAACAAAACATAGCCCTCCTGACATCCTGATTTTAACCCAGTGAAGCTAACATTGGTCCTCTCTCTACCAGAACTGTAAGCTCATAAATTGTATTATTTTAAGCTACATAAACAAGCAGACAGGGCAGTATCTTCCAAATATATAGCAAGTATCATGTGATAGTGGAGCAATGTTTACAAATTTTTCAGAACAATTTTAACCTAAATATTATAATCATTGCAAATTTATTGAAACAACAGAGATGAAACAAAGATCAAACTATTAAAAAAAAAGTATACACAAGAAAGTCTCGAAGAAAGTTCTTGAGTGGATTTCAGCCAACAACAAAATAAATCCAAGTAAGGTAATTACCAGTCAAAAGCTGTAACAAAACAGACAACTAATAATGAGCAATTAGAACAATTTCCACAGAACTTAAGCCCAAACAGCTAAGTATTATAGAAAGAAACATCTTAAATACCATAACTCTTAAAAAATAAAATGAATATAACTGTCTAATAGGAGACAGGAAGAGAGAGGAAAGAAATTAATAGCAGGAAATAAAAGTGTACTTATCTGTCATTTCTCACGGTCATTTTATGTTTATTTTTAGTCCATTTTCTGCCTTAAGATATGGCTTATTTCCATGCGCACCACAAAGGAATTATTTTCCACTTTTGGGTGAGGTACCCTCTAACTGTCAGTTATATCCAGCTGGGTTTCAGTGTTGTCAGTTCTTCTAGATTATTTCTCTAGTAGTTCTGTCAGTTACTGCAAGAAGAGAATTGGAGGTCTCAGCAAATCAATGCATTTGTCTCCTGTTTCTACTAAGTCCATGTTTGCTTCATGTATTTTAAAGTACTTTTGTTAGGTACATGTATATTTTAGATTAATATGTCTTTTTCATGCATTGACTTCTTTTTTATTATGTAATATCCCTTTTATTCTTGATAATTTTCTTTGATCTATGGTCTGTCACTAGATACAACTTTACTTCTGCCTGAAGAACTCTGTATAGCAATTAAAAAAAACAAAACAGGTTTTCTTACAAAGGATTCTCTTAGTTTTCTTTAATCTGGGAATGTATTCACCTTCATTCTTAAAAAATGTTTTCAATGGATATAGATTTCTGGGTTGACAAGTTTATTTCAGCTCTTTAAACATACTGAGCTACTTCCTTCTGGCCTCTGTAGTCTTTGAAGAGAAATATACTGTCATTTGCATTGTTATTAGCTTTTAAATTTTCCTCTAGCTGCTTTCAGTATTTTTTTTTGTCTCTAATTTTAGCAGTTTATGATATGTCTGTTTCCATTTCTTTGCATATTATTGAAGGAGGTCATGAGAAGACAAGACTGCCACTTGGGCTGGGAGTTGGACCTGGGCAGTCAAGAGGATCCTCATTCCCATCTCAGTCTCTGGTATGTATGCTCTGCTCACTGTTCTCATGATAGGACCTGTTTTCAAGTATGCACATGTGAGAGAGTTACATGCCATTGAGACCATCTAGACCGTGTACATGACCTGAACCTTGTTAAAGTCTCCATATGAATTCCTAAGATCTTGATAGGTGGATATCCTTGTCTTTTGGCTTCCCAAGACAAGCCTTGTATGTAATTTTCCTTCCGTGTTAAACCTATCGCCTACTAATCTGGTGTGGTCCTCCTCTTTTTTTTGTCTGTCCTTTGCCCTGGGTGGATGGGAGCTGGTTTTGGATTTCACCTGGGAAACTTCTCAGGTTGCCAGTCAACATGTGTATACCATTTGGGGTTCATTGAATTTTTTTAATCTACATATTTGTATATTTGACCAAATTTGGGGATTTTGCAGCCTCTTTTTCAGCTTTTTGACTTTTCTTTAACTTTTATTTTTCTACTTAAATTTTTCTCAACTTCTATGAGGGGTGGTCCCTCAAAGGGGTGGTCCCCTTTTTCAGTTTTTTGACTTTCCTTTAACTTTTATTTTTCTATTTAAAATTTTCTCAACTTCTATGAGGGGTGGTCCCTCAAAGGAACTGGATACACTATTCATATTTTTCAAGTCTTTTCTTTTTAATCAGATTGATAGATTTATCATTAAGTTCCCTCCTACCTTTGTCATCTCTATCCTGTACTGAATTCAAAACAATAAAAGAATTTTGTTTTTTATTATTTTTTTGTTCTAAAATTTCCATTTGATTTTTAAATAATTTTCCCATTCTTTATATCATTTATTATCTTGCTGAGAATTTTTGTCTTTCCATTCATTTCACAGGTGTTTGTCCTTATTTATTGGAATATTTTTACAAAGTATTGCTTTAAAGTTTTTCTCAAATGTAACATCTGTTGTCTCAAATTTGATTCTGTTGGTGATCTTTTTCCATGAGTTGTTAGTTTTCTGAGTACTTTTTATGCCAACCAATTTTGGATTGTCAGATTTTCATTTTGAACAGTATGAGATGATATCTTGTTTAATCCTACAGAGTATGTTGGTATTTTTGTTATTTTGACAGAAAATCAACCTAGTCAGTTAATTAAGACTTTAAATTCAGTTGAATTGTTGCTTTCGAATCTTTGCAGGACTATTCAGAGCTGTCTCATCTGTGCCATGACCACTGCCTAATAGTCTAGCTCATGAATCAGTTTCCAATGTCTATGCATTTTGTTTAGATCATATTCACATAAGCACATCTTAGAGATTGTTAGCTCGGAGTTCTTAAACAGCTCTAGGTGTTTGCTTCCTAAGTCTGTCTCCCTCCTTATCCCCTCCCTACTTTGTAATACCCTGGAACTTCTTCCTTTTTTAGGTGCAGAAGTCTTTTTTTAACGTGCAGAAGTCTGCACCTTTATTTTCCTAGAGATGCTATGAACTCCTTACATCTGAGCTTGTGTTCAAGAGACAAGACAACAGAGGGGAAGAAAACCTGCTAACTATAGAGATCTGTTTTATTCTATTGGAACTATGGTCCTCTGATTGGAATTAATTTTCTACCGTAGATTTTCAGATAATCCAGTTGCTCACTTTACTCCTGCTCCTACTGCTGCACCATACCCTTGTTTGGGTACTGACATATAGGAAAACTGAGAAAAGGTAAACCATTGATGATTCCTCCTTCTTGTTGTAAATGTTAGGAGACTTTTGCTCAAGCCAAAATTAGAGGGCTTATTCTTGACCATCCCTGGTCAGGGTCATTGTCTGCTTCTAGGTTTCAGGCTGCACTAAGGGAAAGTCAGGGTATACCAGTAGAGAAAAAAAGGACAAACATAACACTCTTTGGGTGATATTTTGAATTTTGGCTTTACTCCTCAATGTACCTGATACTTTGTAGTTTTCAGAGCCCTCAAATAGCTGTTCCATGGATGCTGCCCAGGTATTATATAGCTGTATTCAGCTATACACGCTTAGTGGGGAGTCTGCTTGAAGATTCCCTCTACCTCTCCCCCAACTCTTGAATGCTCACATATGCTCTCTCTCTAAAATAAATAAATCTTAAAAAATATGTCCAATTTCATATTAAATTTATCTTATTAACTTATAAGCTGAAGCCAAATGCCTCTGGTTTATGAGAGCATTTTGTGCACATCTTTTCCTAAATCCACATTCACTGATGGTATGTTAGTAGCTTGGATTCAGCTGGACTAGGGGTATTTGAACAATGAAATCATCAAATGGTACTGGAAAATCCCTCCAAACTTCATAGTTATTAAACATTTATCAGAACAACTCTGCTTATGCTCAAGAACAGGAATTTTTACTTCATAGAAAAATGATTTTATAGAATATTTCAAAGATGGCAAAGGTTAACAAAAGGTAGATTAGGGCATAGTTCTATCATATATTAAATATATTGGTTCTGGCAATACAATCTACTGTTACAGAATTTGGCTGTAGTTTCTGAAACACTGCCTAGCATTTTCAGAAACCCTGTCAAATTTTAATTGTAAATAAATTAAAACTGTACAAATAAGTTGTAGCTTACTTGGCCAAAACCATGGCTGTTTTCTTCCAAAGATTTTATTCATCACTCTAGGAGTAAGGCTTGCAAATATTGCTTATAGGGCAGTAGGTATAGCTTATATGCCACATCCAGCTACAAATCTAAATTGGGAGAAATTAGTGCAGCATCTATGAGAAATTTTTTTCCAAGTAACCGTTAAGTAGATCTTACGAACATGGTTTGCATGAATCACCTTGAGGCAAAGTAATCTTCTTAAGGGTTCCTCATGTGGACAGAGTTACCAAGACATGTCTCCCCGTAATGTGTTTAGAAATTAACTGGAAGAAGGCAGGAGGGTGGTGCATAATAGTTTTGTATGAGAAGCAGGGAATAATGGATGGCTCTCATCCAAGATACATTTGCTCTAGTGATTTTATCACCGTACCACAATTCAAGTTATGGTCCTCACATGGAAGTGAGGAGACCGGAGATTAATTTAAGATTAGACACCTAATTAGACACCTAATTTCATCAAAACAAGTATGGGCTTTCTACCTTATGAATTGTTATATCAACAAACCCAAAGGCTGGTATATGAGAACAGAATACTAACCATATTTTATCATAGTACATGAACCCAGCTACACAAATAGGCAGGCCTATAAAGAATGCCAAGTCATAATCAGAAAATTACTAAATTTTAATCAGATGAATTTACAAATGGCATCAGTTCTAAAAGAGTCTGTTCATTTCTACAACAGGATTTATTTAGTCATTGAAACTATAATTATTGGTATCAGTGGGTGAGATAACCGTTGCTGGCTCCACTGAGCTTGTTTGGGAATTCACCATCTCAAATCTATTGGCTAAGGCTGCTGTTGGGATTCATCTGATCTGACAACTTTATCTGATATTCATACTGAAGCATTCTCTCCTTTCTATTACTGTTTTTAGAAATATCACATTTTATATTTATCAAGATTAAAATGAAACTATTTCTATGTACACACACACACTCATGTCTATATTCTTAGGGAGAAATAACAAGCCTATTTATATGAGAGTTGTTCTAAGTTTTTAAAAAAATTAACGGTCAAAGTTTGGAAGCAGAACATGCCAGGTCCATGCCTAGTATACAGAAAATACTGTAATATACTTATTTATATTTCTTTCTCTCGCCCCTACCTCCAAAAGCATGTGATGCAGCTAACAGGTAGAAATATGGCAAAATATAAGATTCAGCAAGATAAAACAATCATCTTTGGTAGTGTGACAGTTGTGGTTCTGTGGATGCATTCAGAATATATCAGGCAAGAATTCAATTTCTTTGCTTTAAGGTCTATGGACATCCCCAAGTGAAAATGAAGAAATTATCATTGCTACCTCTAACCTCAACTAAGACAACTTCACTTTTCAGGTCCTTCACTTGAAATATTCTATTTTAAGATATCAAATTCTGTGACCAAGACCCAAGTTAAACTATCATAACAAAGAAATGTGGATATACTGTTTCAGACAGCTGGGAACTGAGAAATTTGTGGTTGTAGCAAGCTTCAACCATGAATGGACCTATGGACTTAAATTAATCTCCGGTCTTTGTCTTTTTGCTCATTTCTTGATTCCAGTAGTCTTTGCTTAGCTTGATTCTTCAAGGATGCTCTCTCTACTTGTTGAATAATCTGACAACCAACGCACACCTCAGGACTCCCTGAGTCTAACATCCCTCTTAGGAGTACAACTTATCTGACAGGTTATACCAAATATACATACATTTTTTCAGCTTGGACATCGTCTCAATTTTTGAGACAATGAGTTGGCCAGATTATGAGGTTCTTTTGTTGCTCTGACTTGTGACACATCCTAACCTCTCTGTTCATGATATGAATTTGCTTGATCTAGGTTGTAAAATATGTGTTCCCCTCAGAGGTATGAAAACAGATAAATCATCTGATATTCACTACAATGTATTTTCCAAAGGTATTTTCCATTTGCTCCATTAGACCCATTCTCTACTACTTCATAATCTGCTTTCTACAAGAAGCAAACCAGGACAGACCAAATCAATGAGCACCCTTTCCTCTGTTTTGTTTTAGTTTGTTTGTTTCAAGCACTAAGATCTTGGACCTGGATCTGAGGGAGGTAAGAACGATGCTGATTATTTTGTCAGATCCTCTCTGTGGAGACCCTTAGGCTAACTGTAGGTATCACCTCAAGAAGTTTACTCAAGGTTGTCACTTTTCTCCTGGTGCACTTTTCTTCATTAGTCACCCTGTTCACCTTGACTCACATCTGATGGTGCTATTTGCTTTTTCTTATAAACCCTATTGACAGAATATGTTTGTTCACTGACCTTCCCTGGTTTTAAGATTATCTATTTCTTAATTTCTTAATTTGTCTTTATTATTTCCCTTTTTTATTTTGATCAGTTTTATCATTAATTTGCTGAGTGGATAGTGGAATCCTTACTTTGTGTTTTTTGTTTGTTTGTTTGTTTGTTTTTACCTTTCTATATATCTGGGATTTTATTTTCTAATCTAATTATTGGTGCCACCAATACCCTTTGGGTAATGTTTTTTTCTGAGAGACTGCAACAATTATTCTTCAAATTCTGAATTTTTTCTTTTCTTTTTTTTTTTTTTCCTAATAATAGTTCTGTTGTACTATCTATATAAACAGATAAGAGTGAAATTTTTTTGCAAAACTGTGTCAAAATTAAAACCTTTTTTTTTTTTAAAGATTTTATTTATTTATTTGACAGAGATCACAAGTAGACAGAGAGGCAGGCAGAGAGAGAGAGGGAAGCAGGCTCCCTGCTGAGCAGAGAGTCCTTGAAGAGATCTCAGGACCCTGAGATCATGACCTGAGCCGAAGGCAACGGCTTAACCCACTGAGCCACCCAGGCACCCAAAATTAAAACCTTTAAAGAGTACAAACCACTGGCCTCAAGTAGAATTCCCGATGTGTACATAATATTACAACTTAAGAACTATTCTATTCTATAATCAAATGGAAGTGAGATATATGGGATCAACTGAAAGAACTCCAAAAGGAACAAGTAAGTTCCATTATGTTCCAAGTCCTAATAAGCCTATTCTCATGGATTCTACTTCTGATTTATAGCTCCTTTGTAGCCCACATGCATGACCTCATGAGGAATGCCCAGCTCCCTAAAGGCAAAAAAAACTTCAGCTTTGTACCACCTACTGGTAGAAAATAGCAAGGAAATAGAAAAATCCCCTTGCACACTAGGGGTGAAGGAAGAGCTCAGTAGACAGAAGTTCAAAAAACATGTCTTGATTGCTCAATTCCCTGGAAGTACAGATGATCAAAATCAAATACAGTGATTCATATGCCACTACCCACTTGCTGGTTAGACACTATAAAGTAGAAAAAACACAGTTTATAAACTGGTGACAAGAGGTTTGGGAAGGAGATTACGTAAAAGGACATTTTACAACAGAGAAAGTTCTTAATGTCAAGATAGGAAAGATGATTGGCTCTGTGTCTGTCTGACAGCCTCTCTTCCCAGAGACCTCTTCTCTTTCTCAATGGCCTTTTGAAAAATTGACTGTGGTGACAGGAGTGGAGGTTAGTTATAGATTTTAAAACATGGTACTTCATCTATCCAGGATTTAACTAGTTCATGGCCTACTTGCTAACAGTCATCATTAGCTATGAGCCCCCAGTATGACACCATTTCCCTCAGACAAATATGTCACCTGACAGCAGGTTTATTAACTTGCAAAGTAGGTTGGTTACCTCATAGACCTTCGTATTAGAAATGACAGCATCCATATTTCCTAAGAATAGATATTTATTATGGATATAGACCTGCTTTTCCTGCCTTATCTAATGCTCTATTCATAATCATATTACCATCATTTACTCTAAATCCCTGTCATATGACACCCTTAAAGCTGATAAAGAGCTGTAGGATATTTGAAGAAGAGAATCAGCAAGGTAAACACTTCGTGTGACAGGGAAGTGTCCTGTTGGTTGTGTTTCATGCTCTGTACCAGTCATCAGTAGGATAGTGTTCTCTCTCTTAGTAGTTGCGTTCATATCACAGACTTTAATTTTCCATCAGCAAAAGTTTTGTATTCTATTGCCACAACTTTAGGCTCTGATGATTTGGAGTCCTGGTTCTTAAAAGGGAAGGATATTTGAACCAATGGACTCAAGACTGATTCCATTAAACCAAAAGCTACACATTTTATGTTCCTTCTGTCACTGGAGCATTAGATAAAGAGAAGAAGTTTACTCTGTTTGCTGAGCTGATTTGTCTTAATTTGATTTCTATTATTCAATGGAGGCAGAGAGAAATAGGCCTGGAATTCAAGAGATTCTCTTATTACATCTGTGCTTTCCGGTTTGAAAAAAAAAAAAAAAAGTCATAAAAAAAATAAAACTACTTCACAAAGGAAGACTGTTTAGGGCACACGTTCCTTTGGTAATTAATTTTGGAATGTACCAGGCAAAGAACTATGAATGGCTATTGTGCTAGCTGAAGATGACGGAATGTGGAGGGCGTAGTGAAAAGGGAAGTTATAGATGCCAACTAAGACAGTGTGACTTTTTGCAAAAGTAAGGATTGTAAGGATTATGCAGATTTTCTTTTTTGTTTTTATATCTATGTGAGTTTGTAAATATCAACAAATCCACTTTTCATCTTTCTCCCTGTGGCTCTATTATTAACTAATGTAAATGGTGTCACCAAAAATTGAATTTATATTCAAATTTTCTTAAATTTCAAGATACCCAAGAGGCACAGTGACTGAGCTAGAAAAGAAATGAACATTATCCAGAGATTAATAAAATAGCCTTTGGGATTTTCTATTTCCCCTTTTGGGAAGAAGTAAAGTTTACACCTTTGACTATACACAGATAGTTCTGACATGTTAAGGAAAGCATTATGCTTTCACTTTTGGTCAGAACTAAAAAAATGCATAAAAGGATGATACAGAGGCTTGGCCCACAAATATGTGCACAATACAGGACCATCTGGTATCTATTAGGCATCACTCCCACCTGGGAAATGCAAACTACATTTTCCAGACTCCTCTTTACTACATGGTTATTGGATAGGATTTCCCTATGAGAGGGATGAAGTGAAGGGGAAGGGGGAAGATGACGTTCACTACAGCATTCTCACAAGTGCTTGAGAACCACCCTCTTCACTGTTAACAAACTGAACATTTTGTGGGGGCCTCTCCAAAAGTCCTCAAAGAATGCAGCAGCTTCCAGGCAGTCATTTGAGGGACTCTGGTTTAGTTCTTCAGGGGAAAAAAAACTCTCAATGTCAACATTTTGCTAACTTCAGTGACAGCATCTTTGCTAACTTCAGCGACAGCAAATTGATTAAAACTATCCCTAGATTTTGGTCCTCAAGAAACTGCAAAGTCATTCTATCTTTAGTGAAGAGTGGCTCGTGTTTTCCTGACTGAATCCAGACTGGTATTAGAGTATAGTTCTTGGAGGACTGCAAACAGAATATATGTCTTCTGTATCTCTTTAGTGCTTAATGCAGAATAATTGTTCAACCAACTGTTTGTCTGGGTCAAATCTGTTCCTAACCTCACATGACAAAGAAGTTAAAAAGGGGGAAATGGTAGGGAATTTCAGGAAGAGATAAGACTTTTGGTTCCCACGTTTCCATTTTCCTATACTGAGCAACAGTCAGCCAACAATCTCTTGAGTATTCAGAGGTCTTGAATTATTTACATAGGCCATGTAGCATTGATTGTTTCCCTAATTTTACCAAATAGAATTTCCTTTGATAGCTTAGATCCACTGGGATTTCTGTAGGTCATCTGCCTCAATAATCAAAGTACAAAAAAAAAAAAGGAAAGACTACAACCAAAAATTTTCACCACTACAATTTCACTACAATTAAAGTAGGAGAGGGTTATAACCCTGGGCATTACTCCAGTTCTGAAACTGAGATAAAATCTTGTAAAGGATGGGTCTTGCATTAGAAATCCTGTTTTTAGTACATTTAATACCCTTTAAATACCTTTAAAAGTCAATCTTTGCTATTCTTTTTCCTGAAATGTACATACTTTGACAGCTTTAAATTTTATCTTCATTGAAGTTTTTGTACAAGCCGTAATACAAAATGCAGAGTTTGACAGTCACATGCATGCATAGAATCCCTTTGATGGCATGGCCCCTAAATCATGTCTGCTTACATACATTTTTTTATTTCATTTTTTCTCCTCTTAAGATGGCTACAAGTTAATGGAAACATTCAAGCTAGGAAAATTGAGATTCTGTGTTGAGAGTAGATAATCTAACATAATAGGAACTGTGAACAGAATCCAGGTTTTATAATTCAATATCAGCAATAGCAACTGGAAAGCAGTAGTAAGAAATTATAAAATTTCACTGACAACATTTTGAGAATGATTCATTCCATTCACTTAAATGTTTTCCACAACTAACCACTTACCTGCAAGACCTAGCAAGATATAATTTCCACTGACTATAATCCTTGCTATTGATTACAAAAGTCCGCTTCAGCTAAACTCAATTGACATTTATATTGTTAACTTAGCAGGTATGAAATTTTAAGGAGTTTATTGCTCGGCCCTGAGGGGGAGCAGCATCACATAACATAAAGGCTTTGATCTGGCTTCTGAGGTAGAAAGAAAGAAAATATATATACGTGTAGCAGTTCTTTTTTTTTTATATACAGCCATTTAGCTGCACAGTGGATTACACTTTTTATTGGAGTGACTGCACAGAAAAGTACATTTTAGTGAATGGATTTATAAATACACATCATCTGGCTAGGTTCAGCCATTAATAAGTATAATGAAAAAGGAAAGTATCAAATTAAGCATGATTAAATTGGGAAACAAGCCTTTTGTAACTCTAAACTTTTTCTTTAGTGTCTAGATGAGGAAAAAAATTTCCCTGATTTCACAATGTATTCAAGAGATCTGTGTCTAAAATAATAATAAAGGCAGAAACTAGTATGATTCAGGTATTACTGTCTACATAATGTTATTTATGTTATTAAATTTGGATGGCCCATTTCTGTTTCTATACTGTACTTATATTCCTGTCATAGTAGAAAATAAATTCAATTTCCTATTTAACACTGCTGCAGTACTATTTTAGGGTAAGGTACCCAATCTATGATCCTGCTTTTTTGATAGATTTTATTGTTTCTTTTTATTAATATTGACTAAATGAATATTATTGCCCCCCTCTTTACTCCTTTAAGTCCATTGACTTTCAGTGATTCAATTATTTAGTTAAAGCTTCAATCCTAGTCTTAAACAGGTTTCCATTTAAATTATCTCTTCTCTGTTTTTAGTTGGTCTGATGTTTAGTACTCATTCTATTAAGGTTCCCAATGTCCATTTCAATATTGTTAAATAATTTTATCTTTATAGATAATCATGAAAACAATTCCTTTTGAACTATTTTCTATATATCAGGTTGTAATAATGCTATTAGTACATAGTGTTTGAATTAATAATTCAGGGAATATCTGCTAAAATCTACATTCTATTGAATAAACTGAGACTGTGACTTCCTTTAAACAAATATTTAATGTTTTCTCAGCTATTTATAAATTTTTGCAACAAATAACCGGGTTTGAGACTTCATAAATATTATGACATTCCTTTTTTTTTTTTTTTTTTCCTTTTTTATTTTATTTACTGGCTCAGTCCAGAGAGCATATTACTCTTACAGTCCAGAAAGCATATGACTCTTAATCTCAGTCCCCATGTTGGGTGCAGAGATTATACTTAGATAAATAGATAATTAAAAAATAAAACAAAAATCACTCAGTTATCTTTAACTGAAAGCAATCTCATAATTTAAGGTGTATGGAGTAAGGTTTAATTTGTGTTACAAACTTATTTTTCTATGTACAGTAAAACAATCTTTGCAATATATCCTAAAAATTCTGCTTCATCAGAAAAATATATTTTTAAAATATCACCAGATTGAAGAGTATGACAGTGGTGAATATTTATTGTGTCTTTAAAATGCTGTAGAAGTCAGCTAGAAAGAAGCGAGTAACATTGGCTTTTGTGAAAGGTAAGAAAATATAACCAGAACACAAAGCCGATATAAAATGAACTTATTTTGTATGATTCAAGAAAATAATGGCATATGTATCTCACAGGGAGATTAAGAGATAAATCATGAGGTTGTTAATAAACTGGAAAATTAATTTTTACCATGTAGAATCACAGCAAATTTTGTAAGTATCTATATTATTAAACATTTTTAAATATAAAATGATCAAGAGAAAAAAAAGGCCCCATTTCCCATGCAATCAACCAGCATTGTTGATTTTGAAAATATAAATAGGTATGTTTAAAATTCAAATGTATAAAATGAAAGGAAAAATTCCATACTCCCTTCCACATTTCCCTATCCTTCTTGTCATATGTACCTACTGTTAACATTTTTATTGCATTCTGCATCAATAAACAGCTAGCTAGGTAAATAAATTCATGTCAGCTCTTATCTTTTGATAGAAACATACAGATTTTTTAATATAATTTATTCTTTCAGTGTACAGTATATTATACTATAAAAAGTCCACCTACTGCCTTTTGTTACAGTATATTTTGGACATATTTTCATATCAGCATAATAAAGATCTTTCTCTGTATATAACTATATTATACACAGACACACACACAAACACACACATACACACACATTCTCACCAGAATTTTTAAATAATTTCTGCTCATTAAAATTTACATAATTATACTTTTTTTGCTATTATAGGCAATATTCCAAAACATACCCTCTTGTATATAAGCATAATTTTTAAGTATAATCCTATGACAAATTACTACATCTAGAATCTACTGTTCATAAAGTAACTGCCATTTTAATTTGTATAGACACTATCAATTTTGCCTTAAAGGTGTTAAGGAACTCCTAACTTATTATCTCTGTATCTTTTTTTTTCTTTCCCTCATTTTCTTTCAATTACCAGGTATGTGATAGTTTAAAAAAAAAAGTTACCTTGTTGGTATTTTAAATTTTTTTTATTACAAGTGAGGTTATATATCCTTCAGTGTATGTACTAATATTTCTAATTGCTCTGTTATCTTGCTCTCAATTGACAATTTATATCTTTTCATCATTTGCCTATTTTATATATCTTGGTTGAGCCTTTTGTACATTAATATAGTTGTTTGCAAAATACTTTTTTCCTACTTCTTATTTCTCCCACACAGATGCCCCTGTTAAGCTTTTTAAAGATTCTATTTATTTATTTGTGAGAGAGTGAGAGAAAGAACACAAGCAGGAGGGAGAAGCAGAAGGACAAGTAGACTTCTTGCTGAGCAGGAAGCCCAATGTGGGACTGGATTTCAGGACCCTAGATTTTACGACCTGAGCCAAAGGCAGATGCTTAACCCACTGAGCCACCCAGGCATCCCTTTCTGATAAGCTTTTGATAAACTTCCCAGTTTATCAGTTGTACCACGGAAGAGGTATTCGGTCTGCTCTTCAACACAGTAAAATATTTTTTTTATCAAAATTAAATGATTATTTGGTCTATAGAAATTGATGGCAGAACATCACCCACTGTTTTAAATTCAGCACTGCATTTCATGTAAGTTTCCTCTTTGGGCTCCTGGACATCCCTTGTGACTTGTAACCTACAGTGGCAATGCTAATGTCTCCCCAGCGAATCCACTGGACTCTGGCTTGCTTTTATAGGGAGTAGAATACCTTTCTTCAATTTCTTCCATTTTTCAGTTTTAATTCCATCAGTCCAAGTTCATATTTTTGGATAAAGTGATAAAGATGAAGAAAGAACTGAATTACCATTCTTTCTGACAGAACCACATCAGAGTAATTCTAACTATCTTTACATTCTACACAAGCATGAATTCCACAGAGTGGCAAGTGAGTGCTGCAGGAGAAACTCTAACACAAGAAACTGACTTTATACCTCTGTGGTACTGGTGCAGGGGAGATGCAGAATTCTTAATAATTGCTTTATTTGTATAACTTACTCTTCTCTTCTTTTCTTGGTAAGACTCCTTTAACAAGGTGTCACATTCTAAAGGAGCATAAATTCAATGCCAAAAGGCTTGAAAATGATGTAATTTTGATGCATCTGGCTTGAAAAGGAAGCCTGGAAACTGGAATTCCATCCTTATACACAGAACCAATGTTCTAAGACCCATCTTTGGACAGTTTTCTCTTCAAAGTTCTTACCATCTCAAGGGTTGCTCCCTCAAGTTTGGTATCTACCCCAAACTTCATTCTGTCTTTAATTAATTTCACCCTTTCACTGTGTGGATATTACCTGCTCCTTGATAAACAGATTTAGTTTCCTTTTAATATAAACCAAATTTGCTTTTTCTTTTTAATTTATTTATTTGACACAGAGAGATCACAAGTCGGCAGAGAGAGAGAGGGAAGCAGGCTTCCTGCTGAGCAGAAAGCCTGATATGGGGCTCGATCCCAGGACCCCGAGATCACGACCCGAGCCGAAGGCAGAGGACTAAGCCACTGAGCTACCCAGGAGCCCCTGCCTTTTCTTCATTATCTTTATCTATCTACTTCATATTAAATGACAGTGGAACCAGAACTAAGAAGAAAGGAGAAAAAGTGGAATTATCTGAATGAGTACATATACCTTAATATTTTTCATGTTATACTTATGAATCTGTATTGATATGGTTTTTTGTTTGTTTGTTTGTTTGTTGCTTAAGCCTGTCATATAAAAAGTCTTCAAATTATTCTCCATACAAAAATTGTATCCATCTAGTTTAAAACTCTGCTTTCGGATCAGTTCGTGATCTCAGGGTCCTGGGATTGAGCCCCACATCGGGCTCTCTGCTCAGCAGGGAGCCTGCTTCCCCTTCTCTCTCTGCCTGCCTCTCTGCCTTTTGTGATCTTTTTCTCTCTCTCTCTTTGTTAAATAAATAAATAAATAAAATCTTTAAAAAAAAACTGTTTCTTTACAAAATGTTATTTACAAAATGTCTAAGAATGGATTTTTTTCCCCAAAGTGAATGATACTTTAAATAACACAATATATTTCTTGGGGGGGGGGCACAAGAAGACTATTTGATGGTATGGAAGTTGTTCTTGTTTTTTTAATTTAAATTCTCAATAAATTCTTCACACTTATAGAATATATTCAAGGTCAACTCTTTATTTGTGTTTAGGATCCAAACTAGAAGAGAATCTAACATTTGTAAAGTTCTAGAAAAGAGAGTTCCCATCATCTACTTGTGCTTGTAATATTTCCTTTATAACTAAGAAAGGATGGTTTGGAGGAAAATTTTCTCCTCCTGTACCTAAAGTAACAAACACAGTATTCTTGGGCATATGTCCCCTCCAGAACCCAGCACAAAAACAAGTTATGCAAAGCAAAATCACCATTTTAGAAAAGCCATTTCTAAAATGCAAAACTGTTCTGTTTAGTAATGGCACTTGGATTCACACTATGGGTAGTATGAACATCTATGTATGTATTAAACACTTCATACAGAATCCTTCATCATGTATACATAATTATTATAAAATATGGCTAATTCCTTAGCAATATATTTATGGGTATGTCTCCAAAGGCAAGGGAAACATAAGCAAAATGAACTACTGGGACAACACCAGTTAAAAAGCTTTTACACAGTGAAGGAAACCATAAACAAAACAAAAAGGCAACCTATTGAAGGGGAGAAGATATTTGCAAATTATATATCTCATAAGAAGTTAATATCCACAATATATAAAGAATTTATATAACTCAACACCAAAAAAAAAAAAAATCTGATTTAAAAATGGGCAGGGCACCTGAATGGACATTTAAGAAAATATATAGATGGGCAATAGACACATCAAAAGATTTTCAACATTACTTATCATCAAGGACATGCAAACCCAAACCACAGGAGATATTACTTCATAGCAGTGCAACTGATTAGTATCAAAAGGATAAGAAATAACAAATAGAAAAAGAAAATCTTCTGCATTATTGGTGGGAATGTAAAGTGGTACATCCACTGTTGAAATTGGTATAGAGGTTTCTCAATAAATTAAAAATATAAATACCATATCATCCAGTAATTCTCCTCCTGCATTTTTACCCAAAGAAAATGAAAACACTAATTCAAAAAGATAGATACATGCCTATGTTTACTGCAGCATTATTTTTCATAGCCAAGATATAGAACCAACATAAGTGCCCATCAGATGAATGCACAAAGAATTGGTACACACACACACACACACACACACCCAAGAATATTACTCATCCATAACAAAGAATGAGATCTTGCCATATGCAACATGGATGGACCTAGAAGGTACTATGCTAAGTGAAACAAGTCAGCAAAGACATGGGATTTTACTTATATGTGGAATCTAAAAAACAGAACAAACGAACAAAAAAACAAAAAATAAAATTTTAAATACAGAGAACTAATTAGTGATTGCCAGAAAGGAGTTGGATGGGGGGGGGGGGGGGAAATAGATAAAAGGGATTAAGAAGAATTTAAGAATTTAAAGAATTTAAGTACAAACTTCCAATTATAAAATAAATAAGGTACAGAGATTAAAAATATAAAATAAAAAAACAAAGGCTAATTTATGAAAAAACATTGCTTAAAAACTTTTCAGGATGCTAGTAGTAAATGACACAGCCAAAATGGCAAAGTCAAGAATTATAGGCTGAATTGAAAATTTAGGTATACTTAACTTTTGAGAAAAGTTTCTGAAAAAATATCAACAAGATACAGCTCAACGGTAGTTCTAGAGATAGTAAATGTTCAAATGTCAGAAATGAATATTTCTAAACAGTGCACTTGCTACTATATATTACCAGAAAATTGAAATTATTATGTTTGAGCATTATGAAATTCTAAAATACAAATCCCAAGATACCATGGACTTCATATTATTCATGTCTCTAGAAGGAAAAAGAAAGGGTTTTTTTGTTTTATTTTGTTTTGTTTTGTTGGTGGTGGTGTCGTCATCGTTGTTGTTGTTGGCTAGGTAGGCATCCCTACCACATTTGTGAAGAAATGTGAGAATCTAGCCTGTCTTCATATCCCAGGCAGAATTTGAAAATATGATTATGTGAGATCCAGTCAGTCTTAAATATGGTATTGCACAGCAAGGATAATGAAAGAATAATTAGTGGAGAAATGATGCCATATGACTATTTTTTTAATGATGGCTACTGACAAGATAAAAAACAGACCCTTCCCTTTGCTTATACCTAATTACCAAGTCAGACACAGTTCCTTCCTCTTTTATCCCTAGTTAGTGTCATGTTTTTTTGTCCCGTGAGTAGTTAGAATGGTTTGTCCCTCAGAAATTGACTTGACATAGAGATAAACATTTCCCATTCAAATAAGTGGCACATTCCCTATATACAAAATAACCTTGAGGGTAAAGCACCTAAGTTTCTCCCTCTCCTTACAAAAATTGCTAAGGCAAAAATACTCTATTTAGCACTCTGGTTTTCAGATGTGGTCTATTCACCCTGTTGCAGCTGCCCAATAAAATCATCTCTTAATTGTCTGGTGAATTTTGTCTTTGACAGTACCATACATCTCCGTCAATAATTCTAAATAGATAAAAGAATAAGTAATAGCATTTAAATTGAGGCAAGCCACTTAAAGACTGAAAACAATATGGAGGAAACAGATGAATCTGAAACCCATATTTCATTGTCCATCAGTACTTGACAGATGATACAAAATTCTACATTAATGCTTTATGTGCATGAGAGTTTGAACTATTTCAAAAGATCACTTTCAATGAACGGTGCCTAGAACTATTTCTAGAAATAAAGGGAAAGTACTTTTGTGTGCAGAAATAAAGAAGTAAAAGACTTACCTTTTCCGAGACTGCTGCATAATCTTCAGTTTTCATCTCAAAATAAGTTTATTCTCTACCATCTGCTCTATTTTATTGCTATCATTTTTGAAATATATCTTTTAAATAGAAAAGATATGAAATTTATCAAAACCTTCAATATGATGTGGAATCAAAGACAGAAAAACAGTACTAATTTCAGAATGACAGAATTATATTGAAAAAAATTCTAGTATTAAATTATTTATAATCTGAACTACATATATATATTCTGTTTATCTCACTCACTTGTCTTCTCTCTCTCTCTCTCTCTCTCTTCCTGGGGGGGGGCAATTTCTGTTTCCTATCATGCCCCAGTAATTGAACCCATATACAATTCTCACAGTTTATCTTTTGTTTAAAAGATTTTCTCATCCTACTGACATCCGCAGCCAGACACCATCTACATCTTCTTCAGTATTGCTAGGCTTCCCTAATTCTCTCTTAGCTAGTGTTTATCTGACAAAATGGAGGGATAGATTATAATTCAAACTTCTACCTTTTCTAATACATGTGTAAAGACAATAACACTTAAATTTTTAAGCATTTCTCAAAATTGTCAAGGTCATAGGAAAACAAAACCAGACTTAGATATAGTCCTAGACTGGGAGAGTCAAAGGAGAGGGAGAATTAATAATTTAATACAATATGTTAATTGAGGATGGAGCCTGGAGCAGACAAACAATACTGGTGGAAAAAATCTGTAGAAACCGGAATCAAGTCTAGAGTTTAGTTGATAGTATACAAATGTTGGTCCTCAGTTTTAACAAATATGCCATCATTATACACAATTTTAACACTGGCAAAAATCTAGATGAAGGGCATATGTGGATTCTCTATGATATCTTTGCAATTTTTTCATAAATCTAAAATTACTACAAAATACAAAATTAAAACCAGAAAATAGCAATATAGAAGTACCTACCATATTCTCCAAACCAACCTCCAGGAAGATACCTTCTCTTAAGAGACTGCCTGAAAATCCTGGTTATGCCCACTGGGAGGGTTTTCGTTTGGATTCAGTGATGTCACTCAGTACTCCCAAACCTGGAGATCAAAGATATATGTGTTTATAAGAGACGCTTAACCTCACAAAACAAACTGAGGGTTGCCGGGGGGAGGGGGTATGGAAAGGGTGGTTTGGTTATGGACATTGGGGAGGGTATGTGCTATGGTGAATGCTGTGAAGTGTGTAAACCTGGTGATTCACAGACCTGTACCCCTGGGGCTAATAATACATTGTATGTTTATAAAAAAAATTTAAAAATTATAAAAAAATAAGGGGAGGAATTCAGAATGGTTAATGTGTTACCATATTAAGAGTTGAGAAAATCAGTATGAAGTCATGTTTAGCTTAACATAAATAAAAACAGATTGTCACACACACACACACACACACACACACAAAAGATATATGTGTTTATTCTCTCCACTCTGACCCTCACTGTGATTGAGGGTTTTGCCCTTGGGCCCACCTTCCCCACTCTGGTAGCTTTCAGTCCCCCTCTCTCAGGAGCTGTGCTACATAAAGTTCTTGAGAAAAAAAAAAGTCTGGAGCCTTTCTTTATGCATAATTCAAACTCTATTTTATTGTAATATTTGGGACCCAAACCATCTTATCATTTATCTCCCTTTCTGACTTGCTACAACCCCACTAATTCACACATTCACTTCCTTCAGTTAAAATCAAGTGAAATCAAGATATGAATTGCTTCTCAAGCTCAGCAATTCATCAGAGTATCACCAGCATGTCTAATTCCCCTTAGGTAGACGCGCGCGCACACACACATACACGCACGCACACACACACACTCACACATTCTTCTCCTTCATCATTACAATGAGTGAGTATAATTCTTTGAGAGATTGAAGAAAAATCTCTATTAAAGATAAAAGCAAGGGACACTCAGGTGGCTCAGTCAGTTGAGAATCTGACTCTTGGTTTTTTCAAAGGTCATGATCTCATGGGTCTCAGGATCTAGCCCAATTTCCCTCCCCCCTCTTAGGCTCCCTGCTCAGAGGGGAGTCTACCTAGATATTCTCTCCCTTTGCCCTTCCCCACTTGCTCTAGCACTCTCTCTCTCTCTAAAATAATAAATAAATCTTTAAAAATAAAAATAAAAGCAAAAATAATTATTAAGTAATGATGAAAATTGAGTATTAGCCATTCATTATTTGATAGAGTTGGTATCCATCAGTTTCCTTAGCTAATCATAAATCTGCTTTTAGAACCCTCTCCCCTGAAATAACACACTTCATGCTATAAAGGCTTGCTAATAAATAGCTAGTGTCCAGTGAAGACACTCCCTGTAAAATAGATCATTTGAATCTGAAGAATATATACAGTTTTTGACCATATAAAGCCACCATTTTCTGTTTTCCATCATCTCCAAAATCCTTTCTTTCTTTAAAAATAACATTTTTCTTTTTTTTTTTTAATGATTAACCCTTCAGCTTCAGGAAGATATGACATTTCTTCACAGGCCTTCATGGCATTTAAGAAGTTTGTTTGATAAATATTCAGCCAATGGCTGTAGGAGGCAGATGTGACTGGGAGGCATTTATACCAGTTGAAAATCCATTCATAATGTTATCTGATTCATAAGCCATGAAAATTAATGTTATTTATGTTCTACATAGCTGCCTTTAGTGCCGGAAGTTAAAGGGTTTGAAGAGAGACAAGACATTAAAAGGGTTTATTTTTTTCAACTTGGAAGAAAGATGGCATGTAAAGGAGCATTAAAAATTCATAGATGTACAAAGTGCTTTTGGATTTGCTAATTGTTTTCAAAGATTTATACAGTATCTTGAGAAATATAAAATTATGAGCTATAATAAATTTTTATGTAATTTAAAAAATTGATTTGGATCAGAAGCACTTATTCACCAGTATGGATGTTATTGACTTTATACAAGAGCAATAAATATTTTGGATTTAAATTAAAATGGCGCATTACTTTACTTGTATCTGCATTTACCCACAGCACTACTCTTGTATAATTTTATGTCTCTAAGTAAAGAGAAGGGGGCATGCGACATCAGGAGCAGTGATTTTTGTTGCCCTATTTTTTAAAAATTAAGTGTAATTTCAAAATAAAATTTATGTATAATCATCATTAAATTCAAAGAAAATTGTAAAAAAGATAATGAATGTTTGTTTATTTATTTATTTATTTATTTAAGATTTTATTTATTTATTTGAGAAAGAAGGAAAGAGAGCCAGCACAGAGGAAGAAGTAGCCTCCCCGCTGAGCAGAGAGCCCAATGCAGGGCTTGATCTCAGGACCCTGAGATCATGACCTGGACTGAAGGCAGATGCATAACTAACTGAGCCACCCAGAAATCCCTTAAAAATTTATTAGAAACAAGAAAATATCCCTTTATTTCATATACCTAATTCTCTTTGGTTCAGGTAGCTACCATACTGTTTTCATCTGTTTTAGTGAACCACATTCCTCCTAAAAAAAGATGCATACACATGCTATATTTTAGAATATATGTTTTCTTCATATGTTCCAATATACAAAGACTGTGTAACTGCTTCACATTAAAAAAGTGTTTTTATTAAGTTTTAATTCCAGTATAGTTAACACAATATTATATAAAATTAATTGTTCTTTCTCTGATTATTTTGTAAAAGATAATCATCACTAAGGAGACTGAACAATATTATGCCTTTCTAATTGTTTACATTGGAGAAGACTGATAATTGGAAGGATGACAGAAATGCTCACAGAGTGCAGGCATGCTCTGACAAGGGGGATAAAATTAGTCTTTGATAGACTGATAGGTCCTTTTGATCTTTGGAAAAATCAATTACGATGTTTTTCATATACCTAACCAAGAGCTGATTGTCATGTTTCATCCTTTATCTTTGTAGCTCTGTGGAGCGTCACAAAGTAAGACAAATATTCTAATCAGCTTGTCTGAGAGTAGGTTTCATATTCCCCTATTTTATTTAAGAAACTTTCAAACATAGTATTTTTTAGAAGTTTCCTATCTTGTTTGCTTTCCTTCCAAGTATTTTGACTATTGCCCCTTGAAAAATCCTGGATTTCTGAACTACGTGCAACATAGGGCCTTACCAAGTCTATAAAATGGATCCATCCTTTATTCTGGATTCTGATAATGCAGAATAAATCTTAGTAGTTTTTCTGTGTTCGCATGCCCCTGCTTTTTAAATACCTGAGAGTGAAATCTAAAGATCATTTCACCAATTTTCCCCTATCTGGTCCTGTAATTATTTCCTAACTTCCTCTTCCTAATCTAAATTCAAATTGACTAGTCCCATGTTTTTCTAGCATAAAGAAGTTGTTAGAAGGTAACTATGCATCTGGTGGAGGTTGGCATTTGTGTTTTTAAAGCATGTTTATCAAGCAAATATTCTACGTAAATGGAACTGACAACCAATTTCCACATCATTGCCTACTATGTGCCATACGTGGAGCTAGGCCTTGTGGATACAATGATGAATAAAACTATGCATGGTTCTTGCCTTAATAAATCATACAAATGGCAGGGAGTAACTTCAGTTACAAATCTCACAACTATTAAGAGTATATGGAGAGAGTGGTAAGTATTGGTAGATGGCTCCATTTTAATTATGAAAATCTTCACAAAGCTCTACTTAAATAGCAATGTAATTTCAAGTGTCTTGGAATAAATCTAACAAAATATAGTTAAGATTTAGACATAAACAACTAAAATATCTTCAGAAAAAGTAAGGTCCTAAATTAGTGGAGTCATATGGCATGTTCCCAGTTTGGATACTGTCTTTTTTTCCCAAATTGATCTATAGATTTAATATCATCCCACCACATCCCTACTTATTTTAGTAGGTTTGATCAAACCCAAAGTGGAACTACATAGGAGAGAAAAAAAAGAAAAGGTCTTTTCCATCAAGTGTTCCAGTATAACTGGATAGCCTTTTGGAAAAGAAAAACATCAAAACTGACAAATCAAATTTCACAATACAAATAACATTCTAATCCAAGCATATATATATATATATATATATATATATATATATATATTTGAAAGTGAAAGGCCTAAGAAAAAAGCTTCTAAAAAATAGTGAATACCTTCTTGACTAAAAAGAAGTTTTTTTAATTTTTACTTTATTTTTCTTTCTATGTAAATTTTGCCAAATTTAGCAAACAAAGCTACATGGCCCCTAGGTAAATGTAAATTTCATATAAGCACTGGATAATCTTTTTCATGTAAATACATACATGCATTATTTGGTAAATACATATACTAAAATATATTGTGTGGCTTACCTAAAATTTACATTTAACTGGGTATCTGGTATTTTATTTGGCAATTATGTTTCCTGATAAATATATAACCAAAAAAAAAAAAAAACCTGCATGTGGGCACCAAAAGAAAAGTATAGTGATATTCATAGCAGTATTATTTGGGAGAGTTCCACACTTGACACAATTTAAGTGTCTATCATAGGTAGAATGATAAAGAAATTGTAATAAAATTAGAATGAAATACCATAAAGTACTTGAACAAACTACAGCTAAAGAAAAAACCCTAACACAAAAGTACATATTATATGATTCTATTTATAGAGTTCAAAAACAGGCAAAACTGAATTTTGGTATTCTGAGATGCTGGCAATGTTGGATTTCTTGGTCTGGTAGCTATGTGTACTTTGAACTAATTCAGTGAGATCTACATTTATAACTTTCTGTAAGAATTATAATTCAACATAAAATACTAAAATTCACAGTGACACTTATGTAGGCATAATTGATTTTAAAGCAAAAAACATTACTAGAAATAAAAAAAAGGTCACAATACCATAATAAAAAGTTAAGTCAACCTGCAAGCTGTGAAGCTGTTTAGGGTAGTAATTAGTTTTAAAATACCTAAATTCCTTTTTAAAACAGCTTTATTGGGGTATACTAAATATACAATAAACTACATTTTTTTATTGTAAAAAAAAATACTGAAAGTAAAATTAACCTAATTTTAAAAATTAATTGATTATACTATCAAATAATTAATTGATTATACTATCAAATAAGTTGACTTTAACATATCTTTCTCCAAAAGAAGTTATAATATAGATTAAATAACACAAAATTAAATTTGATCTAATGAATATAAGAAGAATATTGAACTAAAAAATTAGAAAATATAATAAATTGGAGAATTTACTAAACTCATCACTTATAAAACCATAAAGTCATGTTTCAATGAGTTTTAAAGAATAGATAACTTCCAGATTATTTTTTCTGCCTGTGGAGATTTTAATTTAAAAAAATTTTAAAAATAACCAACCGTCCCCATATTTAGAAACTGAAAATACACTTCTGAGTCAAAAGATCAAATTAACAATTAAAAGCGCCATTTAGAACTGAAAAAAATTTACATACACAAGTACTTGGATTAAATTTAAGTGGTATATAGAAGGATTTTTGTAGCAGAAAAATCAATATGAGAAAGAAGAAAGGGTTTAATTTATTGATGTATATTTTTAAAAATACAAACAAGGGAGAAACTCATATATAAATTATGTTATATTCCTACAACAGAATATAGTTGCAATGTACCAAAATAGAACTAAGCCACATGACCCTCATTAATATAGTGGTAGTGAAAACTGCAGTCACAGAATACATACATAATGACTTACTGAATATAACGTACCACACATGTAAAATTCTTGCTTAGGATTACTTATGTATGTATAATATTATTTTTAAGAAGGGAACAAGAGAATGATAAATACAAAATTCTTCATTTAGTTACCTCTGGGTCAGAGGAACAAGGAGATTATGTTGGAAGAGAGTACACATGTAAAATACTTTTAATGATTCAATTTTTTTTAAGTTATACAAACATGACATGAATGCATCACCTTTGTAAAATGATTCAAGCAATGCATTGAAATATAGGGTAAAAAAGTATGTCTCTTAACTTCCCTCTTATAACTACATTTAGCTTCTCTGTGACCATGCTTTTTAAATAATCATTAACATTTTTCTATTCACTTAAAATGAATTTGAACTATTATATATATGCATATAAGCATAGTTGTTTTATTACATAAATTATGTGGAAGTTTATATACTGTCCTATTAGCTATGTCTTAGAGATCTTTTACTATCAGCACATGAAAGTTTGGTTCTCATTTTTTTTAAATAGTTGCATAGCATTCCAATCTATGGATAAGATGAATATTTTGAAATACTTCCTTCTCAAAAGGTAATTTACTAAGTTTCATTTTTACAAATAATATATCAAAGTGTATTGCTTTATATATATATATAAATGTGCAAGTATTTTTTTAGAGTAGATTCTCGGAATTTAGATTACAACTTATTGCATAATCATGTAATAACACGTCAGAGTCTTTCTCAAGGGTACCTGTTTCTCCTTCCATCCTTGAGCTCCAAATCTGAAGGTACAGACCTGGAAACTATTCCAGGGAGCATGGTTTTCTGTTTTTGAGCTGATGTCCACTCTCTTCTCACCAGCTCCTGTGATCCTCTAAGAACATCATATCTCTGAGCCATTACCACAGACCATGAGTCAATGTCACATACCTTATGGTACTGTAGTCCATTCTGATAGCTAAATCTACCTTTCCTTTGTCTTATTAGTACTGACATTCATCTTCTACTCTTCTGGAATTCTATCATTCCCATGAACTCTAAGACCTAGATCCCAGGTACATGAGAGCATCTCTACTGCCAACCCTGATCCACAGCACAGGTGCACAACTGAGCTAAAAAGCAATGGTGGCGCCTCCAGTAGAGTATTCATTATTGCTTTAGTGAAAGAAATATTCTTAAGCATTTATTGAGGACTATTTTTCAAGCGGTGGGTTCTCTGGTTTCATATAATAAAGCCATTCTAAAATTTCCTAATCCCCGAGCTATTCCTTAAGATTCTGCCAAAGCTTTTCTAGCAAACTATCAAATTAGAAACCTTTAATTGATTAGTTTGTTTTGTCACTCTTATAATTGAGGCTTGATCCTGAGTTTTACTAATGTTTGCCCCATGACTGCCATAAAGGATATTCACTTTAAACATGGCCATGACTTTTACAGTTTGTTTTAAGTGATGTTCATTGACCCGAACTTTTCACTCTTTCTTCATGGCTTCTAAGGCAGCTAACTGAAAGCAGACAACTTCACATTTCTCACTACAACTGAGCTTACACTATTTGAATGCTAGACTTAATGCATTCCCCAACCGTCACTTTTTCTAGCTCACCGTGCCCAGTCTAAAACACATGATAATTCTACAAATACTAATGTTATTGTGTTCCAGAATCTACTGAAAGTCTGCTTTCTAGGGCAGAGATATCATCATGTGCTTCACGTCAAGCAGAGCACGAGGTTAGACTGGGATAGAAGTAGGTTATTGTGAGGCGGTACCAAGAAGCATAAATGAAGGAGTGGAAAGAGGAAGAGTCAAGGAAGATGGAAAATCAATATAAGAGTCATTATTAATACCACAGGGAAGACTTAGCTGTGACCCCAAAGAAGTTAGCTGTGACCTCCAAGAAGTGAAGGAGTCCTCCAGTGATGTCAACCTGAATGAAAAGAAACCAGCGCATTTATCCAGTGACTCCCTCACCCCTCATTGGTTTGAGAGGCATTCTTACAGGCATCAACCATCTCACACTTTATGTTGTACATACATGTCATCAAATTAGACTGTTGCAGCACCAAAAAGATCCTGAGGCAGAATGGAAAACTGAGTGGCACACATTTGAGATGGAATAAAGCAAGTGCAGAATGAGTCTTTCCACAGCTGACTACTGAAATCATATACAGACAGAAGACATATGATGTGAAAACTAAAATGTCTGCCATAGGCATTATAAATGATATCTCTTGGCAAGGGCTTCTGGAAAACAAAAGGTATTTTGAACATATTTATGATATAATGTCAACCAAAAGTTATTAGAAAGTAATTCACATTCATTACTTAAAGATAAATATAGAAGATGCTTAAGAAATTTTTTATTTTTACCTGGGAAAGCAGGTATACTTCTATTTATACAATTTTAATTGTACTGTATATTTAGGAATAATAGAATCATTTTTAAGATGACGTGTATTTCTTTTAGTCTGTGATTCAGGAACTTTGTAATTTTTCTCAAATGTGTGATGATGAAACTTGAAGTGGACAGTATTTTATATTATGTACAAAAGGACTTGAAACAAAAGTACTTGGCGCTGGGTTCTTACTATTCAATTGTCATATAGATTTAAAAAATCTGTAACTGTAAAACCCAGGTAAATAATCTTATGCTATAAACTCATGAGGGAAATCAGTAACATTATTTTGAAATAGCTACAAATGCTAACTTTTATGAAAAAAATGACATCATTCTCAAGGTCAAAATAATAAATATCAATTGGATCCTACTATACCACATGAATATTTAAAAATTATACTATCTTTGGGTTTTATAGCTTAATCAGGTCATGGCCACACTGCAGAAGTTTCCTAAATTAAAAATGGTTTAAAAGCAAAAAAAAAAAAATTGACAATTTTTCTTTGCATTTTTTTTTTAATGAGGCACCCATTGGAGACATATTTTACTTTAAGTACTTTAAGGGGAAAATATTTTATATAATAAGGAGGAATCCAGGAGGAGTCAAGATGGTGGAGAAGTAGCAGGCTGAGACTACTTCAGCTAGCCGGAGATCAGCTAGATAGCTTATCTAAAGATTGCAAACACCTGAAAATCCATCGGCAGATCAAAGAGAAGAACAGCAATTCTGGAAACAGAAAAACAACCACTTTCAGAAAGGTAGGAC
>NC_081568.1:121862296-121943097 GCF_022355385.1 Mustela nigripes
GCTGGGGGGAGGGGCTTTGGGAGAAGGGGGTGGGATTATGGACATTGGGGAGGGTATGTGCTTTGGTGAGTGCTGTGAAGTGTGTAAACCTGGTGATTCACAGACCTGTACCCCTGGGGATAAAAATATATGTTTATAAAAAATAAAAAAATTAATAAAAAAAAGTAAGGAGGAATCCATTAAATAGAGATGCTTTCCAATGATTTTCTCTCCTTCAATTAAGATCTTTTTCTACTTATTCAAAATACTATTTCTACTTTGATAAGCAGAGTACAATAGGGAATTTTGCTGGGAATACTTCCTACTACCTAAATAATGTGAAAACAAAGACATTTTCTAATGTAACAGTCAACTGACTATCTAATATTTTTCTAATATACTCCTTCTCCTTTTGAAATAACACAGTTTTTGTACTTTGCATACAAAGCTGTTATTCCGAAAACAAATTTCTGGCAAGCTCTATTTCTGAATTTAGGGGAACTTCTTTTGACATGCTTTGAGCTTAAAATATGTGATTTAATACTGTTAATTAAACTATAGTATTATACTTCTTACTACTTAGAGTTTTTAACTTTTTAAAGAGTTATTTTGGTCTTAATTTAGTCATAGATTCTTATCATATATAAATCTTAGCCATATGTAATAGGGAAAGTATAAGTGAAATAAATTGGTTAAGTTGTTCCTAAACATTTCTACACTTAAAAATATATAATTGTGATTTAACTCTGCTGCTCAAAACTTTCACCTTCTTTTTTTTTTAAGTAATTGTTTCTGAGACATCAGAAGTCAATTTGATTGTACATTCATATTTTTTAAAGTTAAGAATTATTTTATCTATTGCATCACTTAATTGTGTTCCTAGTGAATTTTTCCTTTATCTTTCACAAAAACTCATTCCTTGGCTTTTGAATGTGAATTCTTTCATCACTTGTTTTCATCTCTTATTCTCCCTGCCATGCATTCTTAAAGAGATGATGGATTTGTCCTCTAATTCTAATCTTTTTTTATACTTTTTTTTTTTTTACAACAATAACAAAGATTTTTATTCTACCATGAATTTTTGGTTTCTTTCTTTTGTTCCCTGTATCATACTTCCTTTTAATCAATCTGTATAATTCTGTCATGTCTTCTGAACAAACCTTTTCCTTAAAATTTTTTAAGACTACAAATCAAATATATTCTAAAATATTTATTGTAACACTTATTTTTCAAGCATATATACATATTTTTTTCAATATTTTAAAATCATGCTCTGATTTCTGTTTCAGATAATTTTCCAGGACTGGATCTGGCATTTTGCTTTTATTTATTCACACTTCAAAAAAAGGTGCTTTTGGGGTGCTACCATTTTCTTTTGAGTTATTGGAAAAAGAAAACATCACAGATTAAGAACCTAGGGTCATTGATGAGCATTTGACTCACTGAAATTAAAGTTCCTAAATCCTAACTTCTACCGGAATTTTTCTGCTTGGCAGTTGGGTTCATTCTCTGTACATTTTATAAATGTAAAACAGTTGCTTACACACAAATTATAACATAAAAATTGACCCCTGTCTTAACAGGCTTTAATCCTAAAGCACTTGGTGTTTTTCAGAACTACATGGCTTTTGTTATCTAATATATCTGTATCCAAAAAAGTAATGATCTCCCTAACCTGTCCCTCTTTAGCCATACTCATATTGTTTCCTAGGAGTTGAGTGGAATGGAAGGAGAGATTCTGTCTGAAGTGGTGACAAAGAGAATTTCTGTAGTTGAACGCTTGTATCAAATCGGCCTGTAAAAATCCATAAATTACAGAATATGTGGCAGACAAAACCTTTTTACTACGTTCCTAAAGTCACCAACATTGTTTTAAGTGAGGGAAATTTGCAATGCAGATAAGTTATTGTCATTTCATTTCTAAGCTAAGACCGATGTCAGTGTGGTACTTTTAAGCACCATCATGTGTGCCTATTTATAAATTGAGAACTAGCAAAGCATGAACTACTAGTCTGCTACTAAGACAGGAAAATTCTGCTTATTAGGATTTAATCAACATTGGATCTTAAATTCTGGATTTGCATTTAAACATACTGGAAACTAATTTCTGGCTTGAAAAAATACCAATGAATATGTTGTGGTCTTGAATTTCTCAGTTGCCTTCTATCTGAACTTTCTCATTACAAACTCTTTAATTTTAATTACAGTTATCGGGTTATCCACCTTTGGTCAGTGAGAGAAAAACAAAAAATACCTCAAACTCTTCGCAGTTCTTTTAGTAAGTTTTATGGGTAAAACCACAGCCGGACCATTATGCAGTAATGGTTTTATTTAAGCTTTTTTAAACAGCCAGGATTTTATCTGTAATTATACATATCAGCTTGAACAAGGAATATAATATTTTTGTGATAAGATTAGCCATTCCATATGACAAATGGAAATTATTGAATAAACCATTTGATATGTATTAGTTATCAGTATTAGAATAATTGTGAATCATGGCAAAGCCTACTCAGTGTTGCAATTTCAATTCTTCTTCATTGTCATTCTTAAAAATCCATTTGAAAAATAATAGCTCTTGAAAATTGTATCAGGGATAAAACTTGCTAAATTAATGACTCTCCTTGGAAATGAATAAACAGCTCAACAGCTTAGCAATCAATCACTGCTATGATACTATATAAATATAATTTTCTATTCCATTAGCATTCTAATTATTTGTATATTTTTCTTTGTTTGTCATTTAATATATTGGGTTGTTCAAATTTTTATGAAAGTAATTTTACACTTTTACTTATTTCTCTTTAATATTTAGCTTTACATTTTCAGTGACCTTTTTTGTTTATATGTAAATGTTCTTTCTGGGAGATCTTGCCAAATACCATCTATCAATTACTTAATAAAGAAACTTAATGAGTGATTCACTACAATGAATTTGTTTCTTACAGGATTACTGGCTAAAACTCTACCAAGATTTCTTAGCAGACATCTATGTCTTCTGCAACTGGAAATAAATGAAATCTTCTGCTATTGTATTAGCTTAAGTTTATTTATCAAAAGGCTTATAAATGGCATTCTTTAATCTTTCAGAGTTTATATTCAATTGATTTGATATTCTGAAAAACTACATGCCAACAAGTCAGACAACTTAAGAGAAATGGATAGATTCCTAGAAACAGATAACCTACCAAAACTGAAGCAGGAAGAAACAGAAAATTTAAACAGACTGATTACCAGCGAGGAGACTGAATCAGAAATCAAAATCTCCCAGCAAGAAGAAGTCCAGAAGCAGATGGCTTTAATAGGTAAATTCTAACCAAACACTCAATCATTTGGTAGAATTCAAAATTCTACCAAACAAGGAGAGCTAATACCCATTCTTCTCAAACTATCCCCCTCAAAAAAAGAAGAAAAACTTCCAAATTCATTCTGTGAGGCCAGTGTAACCCTGACACCAAAACCAGATAAAGATGCCTCAAAAAAAAAGGAACTATATGCCAGTATCCCTGATGAACACAAGATATGGAATCTTCAACAAAACATTAACAAACCAAATCCAAAAATACATTTAAAAAATTCACCACAATCAAGTGGGATTTATTCCTGGGATACAAGAGTGGTTCAATATTTGCAAATCAAAATGGTATATCACATCAGTAAAAGAAAGGCTAAAATCTATATGGTCATTTTAACAGATACAGAAAACATATTTGACAAAGTGCATCCATTCAGTATAATGGCCTCAACAAAGTAGGTTTAGAGGGAACATACCTCAACATAATAAAGGCCATATTTGAAAAACCCACAGCAAATACCATACTCAATGGGGAAAATTGAGAGCTTATCCCTTAAGGTTAGGAACAAGACAGGTGTGTCTACTCACCACTTTCATTCAACACTGTCCTAGAAGACTTAGCCACAGCAATCAAAAGAGAAAAATAAAATAAAATAAAATAAAATAAAATGGAGGGGGAGGAGTCAAGATGGTGGAGAAGTAGCAGGCTGAGACTACTTCAGCTACCAGGAGATCAGCTAGACAGCTTATCTGAAGATTGCAAACACCTACAAATCCATCGGCAGATTGAAGAGAAGAACAGCAATTCTAGAAACAGAAAAACTACCACTTTCTGAAAGGTAGGACTGGCGGAGAAGTGAATCCAAAGCGACGGGAAGATAGACCCCGGGGGGAGGGGCCGGCTCCTGGCAAGCAGCGGAGCAACGGAGCAAAATCGGGACTTTTAAAAGTCTGTTCCGGGGCGCCTGGGTGGCTCAGTGGGTTAAGCCGCTGCCTTCGGCTCAGGTCATGATCTCAGGGTCCTGGGATCGGGTCCCGCATCCGGCTCTCTGCTCAGCAGGGAGCCTGCTTCCTCCTCTCTCTCTCTGCCTACTTGTAATCTCTCTCTCTGTCAAATAAATAAATAAAATCTTAAAAAAAAAAAAAAAAAAAAAGTCTGTTCCGCTGAGGGACATCACTCCAGAGGCTAAACCGTGTGAAGCCCATGCGGGGTCAGTGTGGCCTCAGGTCCCACAGGGTCACAGAAGGATCGGGGGTGTCTGAGTGTCGCAGAACTTACAGGTATTAGAACAGGGAAGCTGGCTACAGAGACGGAGCCGACAGTAAGCTCGCAACTCGGGGTTACCTTGAACCGGTCGCAGGCTCAGTGAGCTCGGAGCGCGGCCGGAGGTCAGGCAGACAGGAGTTAACTGGGCACTGTTCTCTGAGGGTGCACTGAGGAGTGGGGCCCCAGGCTCTCGGCTCCTCTGGGTCAGAGACCAGGAGGCCACCATGTGTATTCCCATCCTCTGGAACTCTACAGAAAGCGCTCAGGGAACAAAAGCTCCTGAAAGCCAACCCCAGCAGATTACTCAGCCTGGCCCCTGGTAAGGGCGGTACAATTCCGCCTGGGGCAAAAACACTTGGGAATCACTACAACAGGCCCTCCCCCAGAAGATCAACAAGAACTCCAGTCAACACCAAGTTCACCTACCAAGGAGTGTGGTTTCAATATCAAGGAGAGCAGCAGAATTCCGGAGGAGGAGAACGCAAAGCATAAAACTCATGGTGTTCTCCCTATGATTCTTTAGTCTTACAGTTATTTAATTTTTTTTTCTTTTTCATTTTTTTCTCTTCTTCTGCTAAATTTTTTTTAACATTTAACCTTTTCTTTTTTTACATTTTTTAACTAGTTTATATAATATATGTATATTTTTTCTTTTTTATACTTTTCTTTATTCATTTTCTTTTTTAAACTCTTTTCTTTTCTTTTCTTTCTTTCTTTCTGAACCTCTTTTTATCCCCTTTATCTCCCTTCATGATTTGGGATCTCTTCTTATTTGGTTAAAGCATATTTTCCTGAGGTTGTTGCCACCCTTTTAGTATTTTAATTGCTCCTTCATATACTCTTATCTGGACAAAATGACAAGGCGGAAAAATTCACCACAAAAAAAAAAGAACAAGAAGCAGTACCGAAGGCTAGGGACCTAATCAATATAGTCATTGGTAATATGTCAGCTCTAGAGTTCAGAATGACAATTCTCAAGGTTCTAGCCCGGCTCAAAAAAGGCATGGAAGATATCAGAGAGACCCTCTTGGGAGATATAAAAGCCCTTTCTGGAGAAATAAAAGAGCTAAAATCTAACAAAGTTGAAATCAAAAAAGCTATTAATGAGGTGCAATAAAAAATGGAGGCACTCACTGCTAGGATAAATGAGGCAGAAGAAAGAAATAGTGATATAGAAGACCAATGACAGAGAATAAAGAAGCTGAGCAAAAGAGGGACAAAGAGCTACTGGACCATGAGGGGAGAAATCGAGAGATAAGTGACACCATAAGACGAAACAACATTAGAATAATTGGTATTCCAGGAGAAGAAGAAAGAGAGAGGGGAGCAGAAGGTATACTGGAGAGAATTATTGGGGAGAATTTCTCCAATATGGCAAAGGGAACAAGCATCAAAATTCAGGAGGTGCAGAGAACGCCCCTCAAAATCAATAAGAATAGGCCCACACCCCGTCACCTAATAGTAAAATTTACAAGACTTAGTGACAAAGAGAAAATCCAGAAAGCAGACCGGGAAAATGAGTCTGTAACATACAATGGTAAAAATATTAGATTGGCAGCTGACTTATCCACAGAGACTTGACAGGCCAGAAAGAGCTGGCATGATATTTTCAGAGCACTAAACAAGAAAAACATGCAGCCAAGAATACTACATCCAACTAGGCTATCATTGAAAATAGAAGGAGAGATTAAAAGCTTCCAGGACAAACAAAAACTGAAAGAATTTGCAAACACCAAAACCAGCTCTACAGGAAATATTGAAAGGTGTCCTCTAAGCAAAGAAAGAGCCTACAAGTGGTAGATCAGAAAGGAACAGAGACCATATACAGTAACAGTTACCTTACAGGCAATACAATGGCACTAAATTCATATCTCTCAATATTTCCACTGAATGTTAATGGGCTAAATGCCCCAATCAAAAGACATAGGGTATCAGAATGTGTTAAAAAAACAAAACCCATCTATATGTTGCCTCCAAGAAACTCATTTTAAGCCCGAAGACACCTCCAGATTTAAAGTGAGGGGGTGGAAAAGAATTTACCATGCTAATGGACATCAGAAGAAAGCAGGAGTGGCAATCCTTATATCAGATCAATTAGATTTTAAGCCAAAGACTATAATAAGAGATGAGGAAGGATATATCATACTCAAAGGGTCTGTCCAACATGAAGATCTAACAATTTTAAATATCTATGTCCCCAACGTGGGAGCAGCCAACTATATAAACCAATTAATAACAAAATCAAAGAAACACATCAACAATAATACAATAATAGTAGGGGACGTTAACACTCCCCTCACTGAAATGGACAGATCATCCAAGCAAAAGATCAACAAGGAAATAAAGGCCTTAAACGACACACTGGACCAGATGGACATCACAGATATATTCAGAACATTTCATCCCAAAGCAACAGAATACATATTCTTCTCTAGTGCACATGGAACATTCTCAAGGATAGATCACATCCTTGGTCCTAAAAGAGGACTTAACCAGTATCATAAGATTGGGATCATTCCCTGCATATTTTCAGACCACAATGCTCTGAAGCTAGAACTCAACCACAAAAGGAAGTTTGGAAAGAACCCAAATACATAGAGACTAAACAGCATCCTTCTAAAGAATGAATGGGTCAACCGGGAAATTAAAGAAGAATTGAAAAAAATCATGGAAACAAATGATAATGAAAATACAATGGTTCAAAATCTGTGGGATACAACAAAGGCAGTCCTGAGAGGAAAACATATATAGCGGTACAAGCCTTTCTCAAAAAACAGGAAAGGTCTCAGGTACACAACCTAAACCTACACCTAAAGTAGCTGGATAAAGAACAAGAAAGAAACCCTAAACCCAGCAGGAGAAGAGAAATCATAAAGATCAGAGCAGAAATCAATGAAATAGAAACCAAAAAAAATAATAGAACAAATCAACCAAACTAGGAGCTGGTTCTTTGAAAGAATTAATAAAACTGATAAACCCCTGGCCCGACTTATCAAAAAGAAAAGAGAAAGGACCCAAATAAATAAAATAATGAATGAAAGAGGAGAGATCACAACTAACACCAAAGAAATACAAACTATTATAAGAACATACTGTGAGCAACTCTACGCCAAAAATATTGACAATCTGGAAGAAATGGATGCATTCCTAGAAACATATAAACTACTACAACTGTACCAGGAGGAAATAGAAAGCCTGAACAGACCCATAACCAGTAAGGAGATTGAAACAGTCATTAAAAATCTCCAAACAAACAAAAGCCCAGGGCCAGACGGCTTCCCGGGGGAATTCTACCAAACATTTAAAGAAGAACTAATTCTATTTTCCTGAAACTGTTCCAAACTCATTTTATAATGCCAGCATCACCTTGATCCCCAAACCAGACAAGGATCCCACCAAAAAAGAAAGCTATAGACCAATATCCTTGATGAACACAGATGTGAAAATTCTCACCAAAATACTAGCCAATAGGATTCAACAGTACATTAAAAGGATTATTAACCACGACCAAGTGGGATTTATTCCAGGGCTGCAAGGTTGGTTCAACATCCGCAAATCAGTCAATGTGATACAACACATCAATAAAAGAAAGAACAAGAACCATATGATACTCTCAATAGATGCTGAAAAAGCATTTGACAAAGTACAGCATCCCTTCCTGATCAAAACTCTTCAAAGTGTAGGGATAGAGGGCACATACCTCAATTTTATCAAAGCCATTTATGAAAAACCCACCACAAATATTATTCTCAAAGGAGAAAAACTGAATGCTTTTCCGCTAAGGTCAGGAACACAGCAGGGATGTTCATTATCACCACTGCTATTCAACATAGTGCTAGAAGTCCTAGCCTCAGCAATCAGACAACAAAAGGTAATTAAAGGCATCCAAATTGGCAAAGAAGAAGTCAAACTATCAGTCTTCACAGATGATATGATACTATATGTGGAAAACCCAAAAGACTCCACTGCAAAACTGCTAGAACTTGTACAGGAATTCAGTAAAGTGTCAGGATATAAAATCAATGCACAGAAATCAGTTGCATTTCTCTACACCAACAGCAAGACAGAAGAAAGAGAAATTAAGGAGTCAATCCCATTTACAATTGCATCCAAAACCATAAGATATCTAGGAATAAACCTAACAAAACAGACACAGAATCTATACTCAGAAAACTATAAAGTACTCATGAAAGACATTGAGGAAGACACAAAAAAATGGAAAAATGTTCCATGCTCCTGGATTGGAAGAATAAATATTGTGAAAATGTCTATGCTACCTAAAGCAATCTACACATTTAATGCAATACCTATCAAAGTACCATCCATCTTTTTCAAAGAAATGGAACAAATAATGCTAAAATTTATATGGAACTAGAAAAGACCTCGAATAGCCAAAGGGATATTGAAAAAGAAAGCCAACGTTGGTGGCATCACAATTCCGGACTTCAAGCTCTATTACAAAGCTGTCATCATCAAGACAGCATGGTATTGGCACAAAAACAGATACATAGATCAATGGAACAGAATAGAAAGCCCAGAAATAGACCCTCAAATCTATGGTCAACTAATCTTTGTCAAAGCAGGAAAGAATGTACAGTGGAAAAAGACAACCTGTCCAATAAATTATGTTGGGAAAATTGGACAGCCACATGCAGAAAAATGAAATTGGACCATTTCCTTACACCACACACAATAGACTCAAAATGGATGAAGCACCTCAAAGTGAGAAAGGAATCCATCAAAATCCTTGAGGAGAATACAGGCAGCAACCTCTTCGACCTCAGCTGCAGCAACATCTTCCTAGGAACATCGCCAAAGGCAAGGGAAGCAAAAAAAAAAAAAAAATGAACTATTGGGATTTTATCAAGATCAAAAGCTTTTGCACAGCAAAGGAAACAGTTAACAAAACCAAAAGACAACTGACAGAATGGGAGAAGATATTTGGAAACGACATATCAGATAAAGGACTAGCGTCCAAAATCTGTAAAGAACTTAGCAAACTCAACATCCAAAGAACAAATAATCCAATCAGGAAATCGGCAGAGGTCATGAACAGACATTTCTGCAAAGAAGACATCCAGATGTCCAACAGACACATAAAAAAGTGCTCCATATCACTCGGCATCAGGGAAATACAAATCAAAACCACAATGAGATATCACCTCACACCAGTCAGAACAGCTAAAATTATCAAGTCAGGAAATGACAGATGCTGGCGAGGATGCGGAGAAAGGGGAACCCTCCTACACTGTTGGTGGGAATGCAAGCTGGTGCAACCACTCTGGAAAACAGCATGGAGGTTCCTCAAAATGTTGAAAATAGACCTACCCTATGACCCAGCAATTGCACTACTGGGTATTTACCCTAAAGATACAAACGTAGTGATTCAAAGGGGCACGTGCACCCAAATGTTTATGGCAGCAATGTCTACAATAGACAAACTATGGAAAGAACCTAGATGTCCATCAACAGATGAATGGATCAAGAAGATGTGGTATATATACACAATGGAATACCATGCAGCCATCAAAATAAATGAAATCTTGCCATTTGTGACAACGTGGATGGAATTAGAGCGTATCATGCTTAGTAAAATATGTCAAGCAGAGAAAGACAACTATCATATGATCTCCCTGATATGAGGAAGTGGTGATGCAACATGGGGGCTTAAGGGGGTAGGAATCAATGAAACAAGATGGAATTGGGAGGGAGACAAACCATAAGTGACTCTTAATCTCACAAAACAAACTGAGGGTTGCTGGGGGGAGGGGGGTTAGGAGAAGGGGGGTGGGGTTGTGGACATTGGGGAGGGTGCGTTCTTTGGTGAGTGCTGTGAAGTGTGTAAACCTGGCGATTCACAGACCTGTACCCCTGGGGATAAAAATATATTATATGTTTATAAAAAATAAAAAATAAAATAAAATTTTAAAAAGCATCTAAATTGGTAAGAAAGAATAAGATTTTTTACTATTTGCAGATAATCCCAAAGACTCCTCTAAAAAAAAAAAAACTACCAGAACTGATAAATAAATTCAGTAATGTCATAGGATATTAAAAACAAACAAAACAAAACAATGTGCAGAAATATGTTGCATTCCTTTTTTTTAAGATTTTATTTTTGGAGTACCTGGCTGGCTCAGTCAGAGGCCCATGCAACTCTTAATCTTGGAGTTGTGAGTTCAAACCCCCTTTTGGATATAGAAGTTTAAAAAAATGTCTGAGTTAGCAAGTCACCCCAATGTGTTGATTTATATACACTATTAATAAAAAAGTAGAAAAAGAAATTAAGAAGTCTATCCCATTTATAATTACACCAAAAATAATAAGAGACTTAGGAATGAATCTATCCAAAGAAGTGAAAGACATGTATTCTGAAAACCATAAAACATTAATGAAAGAAACTGAAGATGATACAAAGAAATGGAAAGATAATCCATGCTCATCCTAGAAGACAAATATTGTTGAAATGTCTGTGCTACACAAAGCAGTTTAACATTAAATATAATCCCTATCAAAATACAAATAGCATTTTTCACAAAACTAGAACAAACAATCTTAAAACTTATATGGAAGCACAAAAGGCCTCAAGTGGCTAGAATCACTTTAAAACATAAAGTAAAGCTAGAGGTGTTACAATTCTGGACTTAAAATTATATTGCAAAAGTGCAGTAATCAAACATTAAAGTACTGGCACAAAAATAAACACATAGATCAATGGAACAGAATGGAAAACCCAGAAATAAACCTGTATCTATATGGTCAATTAATCTTCCACAAAGCAGGAAAGAATATCCAATCAGAAAAAGGTAGGGCATATCAACATTTTTCTACATATGTCTCCTGAGGCAAGGAAAATAGCAAAAATAAACTACTAGGAGTATATAAAAATAAAAAGCTTCTGCAAAGCAAAGGAAACAGTCAACAAAACTAAAAGGCAACCTACTGAATGGGAGAAAATATTTGCAAATGACATATCTGATAAAGGGTTAGTATCCAAAATCTATGAAGAACTTATAAAACTCAAAGCCCCCAAAACAAATAATCTAATTAAAAAATGGGCCAAAGACATGAGCCGACATTTCTGTAAAGACAACATCCAGTTGGCCAACAGGCAAATGAAAAGATACTCAATATCTGTCAACATCAGGGAAATGCAAATCAAAACTACAGTAAGATATCACCTCATACCTGTCAGAATAGCTAAAATCAAAAAGCACAAGGAAAACCAATGTTGGTGAGGATCTGGAGAAAAAGGAACACTCGTGCAACTGTTCAGGGAAATGCAAACTGGTGCAGCTACTGTGGAAAACAATATGGAGTTTCCTCAAAAAATTAAAAATAAAACTGTCCTATAATCCAGTAATTGCACTATTGAATATTCATTCAAAAAATACAAAACCAGTAATTCAAAGGGATACATGCACCCTTATATTTATAGTAGATCTCAGCAGCCAAATTAGGGAAGCAGCCCAAGTGTTGATCAGTAGATGAATGGATAAAGAAGATGTGGTATGTGTGTGTACATGCACATAGACATATGTGTATAATTTATGTATATATGTATGCATTTACATATACATATAGAATGAAATATTATTTAATTATAAAAGAGAATGAAATCTTGTCATCTGCAACAACATGAATGGAATTAGACAGTATAACGCTAAGCAAAGTAAGTCAGTCAGAGAAAGACAAATATGGTAAGTTCCGCATAAAGTGAAATCTTACAAAGAAAAACAAAACAGAAACAAAACAAAAAAGCAAAGGAAAAAGAGAGAAATAGGCTCTTAACTATAGAGAGCAAACTTGTGATGACTAGAGGGGAAAGGGATGGAGGGATGGGTTCAATAAGAGATAGGGATTAAAGAGGGCACTTGTGATGAGCAGGGGGTAATACATGGAAGTGTTGGATCACTATATCGTACACCAAAAACTAATAAAACACTTTATGTTAACTATACTGGAAGTAACATAAAATATAAAAATGATTTTTGTTATGCTGAGAGTTATTTTAAAGTACTTTTTGTTTAGGTTATTTAATATCTATTTTGAGCACCTAGAAGTATTTTGGTCTACTTGAGATTTTTTTTAAAAAAAAAGTTTTTTTATACAGTCGTATGCTTGTAATTGTTAAAATAGGTTCTCCAGAGAGAAAAGGAACTGATCTGTAGCATTTGAAAATTTCTCTGTTATAACCTGTCTCACCAAGACTAATTTTAAGCTACTGATGGGAGGTTACGTATGAGGACCATCGGTTTCATGAGCCTATAAAAGCTGAGAATGATAGCCAGCACACTACTGAACATGACAAAAAGTCTTTTACTTAAAGTTTATAATTAGGTAAATATATTAAAATCTCCTAAATGTGTTTAAACTGCATAATGTACACATATGTGTACACATGTGTACATATGTGCATATATGTACAGTATGTACACATATGTACACATAACATGTACAAGAGGTACAGTATAACAGTGTTACATGTATAAAAGCTGTATTGTACAAAAAGTAGCCTTAAAAGAAAGCTTTCATTATGCTCTTTGTCCAATCTTAACCTAATCTTTCTAATTTCCCCACACTTTTATACCTAAAGATTCTTTCAAGGATCACCTTTTTACCTATTTATTTCATTCATTCATAATTATTAATTTTATCATACCCTTTTAAATTTTAATAAACTTCAGTGCCTACTTCTTCCCTGTAATGTTTTTGCTTTTTGCAACCTAAGAAATTTTGTCTAACCCAAGAATACAAAGCTTTCTTTCATTTTCTTCCAATTTTTTTTTTAGTTTTAGTTTTTACATTAAAGTCTATGATCCATTTTGAGTTAATTTTTGTAATTAAAGTAACAGTGAAAGTTTATTTACTTATCAAATTCCCAAATATTTCAACACTACTTACAGAAAAAAAATTTTTTTTGCAGTGTTTAATTTACGTATTTCTTGAAAATTAACTGACCACATATGTGAGGGTTTAATTTTAGGTTTTGTATTTTGATGTTTTGATCTATGCCTATCCACACAAAACCACGTTATCATGATTATTGTAGCTTTAGAATAAAATTTGAAGTCAGGTAGTACAAAATTCTCCCACCATATTTTTTATTATAGAAATACAAATTAAAATCACAACATCTACTCAAATAGCTGGTATTTTTTAATTGTCAATTTTAAATACTGGTGAGAATATGCAGTAAACAGATTTCTTATAATTTGTTGGTAGCATTTTAAATTTGTCTAGTATTTTGGAAAATTCTATGGAAAAAAACTCCTAGAAAAAAATATGCATATATTCCATGGCCTAGCAATTCTACTCCTATGTAATAGGGATAACTTTCAACTTGATATAAAATAAAATTCCAAGAACTGTAGATCAAAAATGGCAATGTACGTTCTTACTAATATACTTAAAATGGGTGCTACTGATCCATGCAACTAAGTCAATTCACAGCTTGAAGAAATTGCATAAACATAATTTTGAGGGGAAAAAAAGCAAGATTCAGAGGATAATCCAAAAAGTACAAAAACTTGTCTATGGTTTTAGAAGTCAGAGTAGGACCTACTTTGGACAGGAAGTGGAAGTAGTGACTAGAAAAGAGAGTAGGGGATCTCTGAGTGTTATATTTGTAGGTTTGGATGACAGTTTCATTAGTGTATTCACTCTGTAAAAATTCATTTAGTTTTATGATCATATATTGTACTGTTCTGTATGTATATTAATTACTTTAATTAGGTTTATTAGAAAAAAGTCTCACACTTCATTTAAAAGAAGACATCAATATAGAACCCTCATAATGTATTCAGTGAAGTAGAGAAACTAAGAATAACCTTTTACATTCCAAAAAAATTAATAAATTCAGAAATCATATTTTCCATATGAAATAAAGAATATTCATAAAGGGTTTTTCTTAAGGCCTATGGATAGAAGCAAAGCTATCATTTCATGTGTTTCAAAAGGAGTATAGGATTAAAAATAAGGGTACATTTATTGTGAAGTTTTTTGTGAAAACCTACTGTCTTAATTTGGATACTATTTTACAATCGTCTGTATACTTTAAGTCAGAGTTCAGCAAATTTCTTCTGTAAATGGCTTAGAGTAAATATTTCAGACTTTCCAGTCCATCTGGTCTTTGTCACAGCTATTTAACCCTGCTGCTGCAGAGCAACAGCAACAAAAATAACATGTCAACAGATGAGCTGAACTGTGTTTTAATAAAACTTTTGACACTGAGATTTGAATTTCATATAATTTCACATCTAATGAAATTTTTAAAAAATCCTTCAAACTTTTAAATATGTAAAAAAAGGGGTGCCTGGGTGGCTCAGTGGGTTAAAGCCTCTGCCTTTGGCTCAGGTCACGATCCCAGGGTCCTGGGATCAAGGCCCACATCAGGCTCTCTGCTCGGCAGGGAGCCTGGTTCCCGTGTCCCTCTCTGCCTGCCACTCTGCCTACTTGTGATCTCTGTCTGTCAAAATAAATAAATAAAATATAAATAAATAAATAAATAAATAAATAAATAAATAAATAAAAAACATTCTTAGCTTGTGGAACATACAGAAGTAAGTAGTAGGCTGTATTTGGCCCATGGGCTTTAGTTTGCTTACCAGAAACTGAGCTTTTTAGGACATTTTTCTATTTTATCCATAGTTTTCTAGTCCTAGCGTATAACATCCAACAATCTGCTTGATGTGTTTTTTTCTTTTCTCCCCTGACACCTAACAGAAGCTAAAGAGAAAAATATACCCCTCCATTACTCATGCTGTGTCACTCCTGTACAATGGTCTTCTTCCAGTCAAGAAGCTGCACATGCACTATTCACTGGTCACTTAGTCATCAAGCTAGTCTACTCTGCTATAGGGTATGTGAATGTGGTTCCAGAAATAGCAAGGTCCTGTTTAAATATATCTTCTCTAGAACAGATTTTAAACTGACCGAAGGGGCCTGTCAGTGCCCTGATATTGTTTGCATATTTTATGGATTTATCATTTTCATCTGATTTGGAAGAAGTCCATGGCTTAGAAGATTTTAGGGAGCACAGTTAAGAGCCCAACAATGTAACAGCCTTATGGCCAATTAGTCTTTGACGGACAGGAAAGAATATCCAATGGGAAAAAGAGTGTCTCTTTAACAAATGGTGTTGGACAGCAACATGCAAAAGAATGAAACTGGACCCCTGTCTTATACCATACACAAAAATAAATTGATAATGATGGAAGACCTAAACATGAGACATGAAGCTAAAAAATCTTAGTGAAGAACACAGCCAGAAACCTCTTTGACATCCACCAGAGCAACTTCTTTCTAGATATTTTTCCTGTGGCAAAGGAAACAAAAGCAAAAATAAACTACTGGGACTACTAAAAAAAAAAAAAAATTATTTTGCATAGTGAAGGAACAAATCAATAAAACTAAAAGGCGATCTGCAGAATGGGAGAAGATATTAGTAAATGGCTTATCCAATATAGGGTGAGTATATAAAATATAAAACAATTATAAAACTAAATTCCCCATAAATCAGTCAATCAAAAAATGGGCAGAAGACACAAATAGGTATTTTTCCAAAGAAAACACATCTAGATGGCCAAACAGGCAAATCAAAGATGCTCAGTATCACTCATCATCAAGGAAATGCAAATCAAAACAACAATATCTCACATCCATCAGAATGGCTAAAAGCAACAACACAAGAAACGGAAGGTGTTAATAATGCTGTGAAGAAAGGGGAAACCTCTTTCACTGTTAGTGGGAATGCAAACTGGTGCAGCCACTCTGGAAAACAGTATGGAAGTTCCTCAAACAGTAAAAAACAATTACCTTACGAACCAGCACTGCACCGCTAGTTATCTATCCAAATAAGACAAAAATACTAATTCCAAGGGGTACACACACCTCCAATGTTTATAGCAGCATTGTGTACAATAGCCAAATTGTGAGCCAGCCCAAGTGTCCATGGCCTGATGAATGGATACAGAAGAGTGATACACACATACACACACACAGAATGGAACATTAATCATACATAAAAATGAAGGAAATCTTGCCATTTGCAATGACATGAATGGAACTAGAGCATTATGCTAAGGGAAATAAGTCAGAGAAAGATAAATACTATGATTTCACTCACACATGGAATTTAATAAACATATGAACAAAAGGGAGAAAAAAAGAGAGAAGCAAACCAATAAGCACTCTTTTTTTTTTTTAATTTCTTTTCAGCATAACAGAATTCATTGTTTTTGCACCACACCCAGTGCTCCACGCAATACGTGCCCTCCATTATACCCACCACCTGGCTCCCCCAACCTCCCATTCCCCGCCCCTTCAAAACCCTCAGGTTGTTTTTCAGAATCCATAGTCTCTCATGGTTCATCTCCCCCTCCAATTTATCCCAACTCCCTTCTCCTCTCTAACTCCCCATGTCCTCCTTGCCATTTATTATGCTCCACAAATAAGTGAAACCATATGATAATTGACTCTCTCTGCTTGACTTATTTCACTCAGCATAATCTCTTCCAGTCCCGTCCATGTTGCTACAAAAGTTGGGTATTCATCCTTTCTGATGGAGGCATAATACTCCATAGTGTATATGGACCACATCTTCCTTATCCATTGGTCTGTTGAAGGGCATCTTGGTTCTTTCCACAGTTTGGCAACCGTGGCCATTGCTGCTACAAACATTGGGGTACAAATGGCCCTTCTTTTCACTACATCTGTATCTTTGGGTAAATACCCAGTAGTACAATTGCAGGGTCATAGCTCTATTTTTTTTTTCTATTTTTAATTGCTTAAGGAATCTCCACACTGTTCTCCAAAGTGGCTGCACCAACTTGCATTCCCACCAACAGTGTAAGAGGGTTCCCCTTTCTCCACATCTTCTCCACACACATTGTTTCCTATCTTGCTAATTTTGGCCATTCTCATTGGTGTAAGGTGGTATCTCGATGTGGTTTTAATTTGAATCTCCCTGATGGCTAGTGATGATGAACATTTTTTCATGTGTCTGAATCTTAACGACAGAAAACAAACTTACTGTTGCTAGACGAGAGGCGGGGCTGGGCGGTGATTTAAACAGGTGATGGGGATTAAAGAGCACACTTGTCCGTGATGAGCGCTGGGTGATGTTTGAAGTGTGGAATCACTATATTGTACACCTGAAACTAATATTACACTGTATATTAACTGGAATTTAAATTTAAAAGTTAAAAAAAAAGAGCCCAACAATATATCTATGTTCTTAGTATCTGTAATGTAGGAACTGGCCACAATGAAGGCTAACATATGTTGAAACAGGGACACTAGAAAAGCTAAAATTAGCAAAAAAGAGATATTCCACCACAACGCTCACATTAACAAAATCTGTTTGAGAATATTATAGGTAATGTATTCTTACTAATTAAAGAAATGTTTGCATTAAAACAATTCACATTTTAGAGTTACTGAACAAGAATGCTTTTTCTTTTACCAGAGTCTCTGCATTTCTATCTTGATATTCTGTCTTTGTAGTAAGATAAAGTTCTTTATTGGACCTTCCATTCTGAAGCCAGAATCTTCGCTCATGGACCTGCCTCTGGCAACTGGGAGCTGGCAATGCAGAGGACCTAGGCAGAGCTACTGGGCATGTATGCCCTTTGTTTGACCCACCACATTTCAGTTTTGATGATACTGGTTTTGCACACTGGAACACAACTATTGCCCTGTTTTGGTATGTCATCAGGCTTAAATCATTTTTATTCTCACACTAGGAGAAGTAGCCCTGGGCTGTATAGTCCATCTGGTTTCTAAGACTATCTCCCATGTATCATCTTGATGTCAGATCTGTGGCTTCTTTTGTTTTCCATTGCTTACCAGCAGTGTTTGTGCTTGTAACATTTTCCCTTTGTTTTTGCTTCCAGGACTCATATCTAGAAAGCCAGGAACAAGGCAAAGGATGCTATCTTTTGATACTCTAACACTAATTGTTTCTTAGAGGACTGTACTTTCGATGAGACATCTCCCTTTAAATATACTGCTTTTTATAAATGCAACTATCAAAGCAGTAAGTTTTTAAATGGAACCTGAAAAGGACTTGTTCATAATGAGAAAGTCATTCTCATGATTAAAGATAATGTTCTAAACCAAAGATGTTTTCCTTGCTGTATTCACCTTATCAATATGACTTCTACCTAATGTAATACACAAGAAAACTTGCTTTTGAAATGATACGTTTTCGATTCTTTTCTTCCCATTTGTAGTCTCAAATTCCACACACATTGGTTTATATATAATTAAATTCATAGAGTTACTGTTCTTTAACTTACCTGTCCTCATTCAAAAGCACACTGTAGACGCTTCTCTCTTCAATCACTTAGATTTGTATTATACCGTACTCCACTGCATGTATTTGTCGTAACTTACTTTACTAAGGAGTATTTAGATCGGGATTTTTAAAAAATACTATGACCGGGCAGTCTTTTGACAGAAATTCTTTTAAACTAAACATCTAAATATTTGATGTTTTGTAGGTTTATTATTATTGCAGTTGATTTTCCTTGATTCAGAGAAATGTTCTTCTTAGGAGGAGTAAGTGATTTCTTCCATTTTCTCTATTTGGTATATTAATTGCTGGAGTGTTGGGTTTTCTGATTCTAAAGTTGATATATCTTATTGTAAAGTTAGTATCTTTTATACTTTACTTTATAATTTATCATTCATACTTCTTTGATTCTTATGAGGGATATGTTCTATTTATTTATTAATTCTTTTAAACCAAAGAAACTCATTTAAAGAAAAAAACATCCTTATGAAGTAGGTAGAATGATTATCTATGTTTTACAGATGAGAAAATAGGGGCATCTAGAAGTTAAGTAACTCAGCCAAGGTTATATAATTAGAAAATGGTAGAGGTTATACTTCCCACTGAGCAGAGAGCCCGATGCGGGGCTCGATCCCGGGACCCTCGGATCACGACCTGAGCTGAAGGCAGAGGCTTTAACCCACTGAGCCACCCAGGCACCCCTGTAGAGGTTATACTCTTAATCACTAAGGTAAAATTTTTCTAGTATAGTTTTGTTTCGGCTTCTGGAAAAAGTCTTGAAATCAGTCTATTTCATTATTTTATTGTATCAGCAAGATGTTTTGCTATTAACAGTTCTACTGAGTTTTATCTCTAAGTTTTTTTTTTTCTTTGCAGTTATCATTTTTTTTTTTTTAAAGATTTGATTTATCCTTTAACACACACAGAGAGAGCACAAGTAGGTAGAATGGCAGGCAGAGGGAGAGGGGGAAGCAGGCTGCCTACTGAGCAGAGATCCCCACTGGGGCTTGATCCCAGGACTCTGGGATCATGACTTGAGCCAAAGGCAGATGCTTAACCAACTAAGCCACCCAGGTGTCCCGATTACCATAATTTCTTGACAAAAATTGCCAATACCTACATTTTGACTTAAGCTGATAGTTTTCCTATTCTGTTTCTGGAGGGTAGGGCTCCATCTCAGGACCCTGAGATCATGACCTGAGCCGAAGGCAGAGGCTTAACCCATTGAGCCACCCAGGAGCCCCTGTTCCTGTGTTTTTAAAGAATGACAATCCTTTATTTTATAACCATATTTGTTAGTATGTATTTTCTTCATTTAATTTATCTTACCAGTTTATGTGTTCAACTTTTTACAGAAAAAACATAATATTCATATGTATATAGTTGTATGTCCATCTAGAAAGTTGATATACGGGTGCCTGGGTGGCTCAGTCATTTAAGCATCTGCCTTCAGCTCCAGTCATGATGTCAGGATCATGAGACTGAGCTCTCACCAGGCTCCCTCCTCAGCAGGGTGTCTGCTTCTCCCTCTCCTTCTGCCCCCCTCCCTGCTCAAGCTCCCCTCTTCTCTTTCATACTTTCTCTCAAATAAATAAATAAAATCTTAAAAAAAAAGAAAGCTGATAAAAACTTAATATTGGTAAGTATGGAATTTATAAGTTAAAAATTCTACATGTTCACCACCTTCATATATTTAAATTTGTGAAACCAAAGTAGGAGACCAGGTTGAGTTATTATCTGTTTACTATTATTTTTGCAGGAATCTTTGATTATATATATATTGGTCTATTTTGCTGATTAAATTTAAATTTAAAGTAGATATTATGGAATTTCGTTGGATGGAGACTTCTCAACATTTTCTTTCTTTCTGAGTACTATTATTCAAAAATATTTTTGTTCACCATGTTATCCCTTCATTAAGAATGCCAATCATCCATGTTGTGGATTTCTTTTTCCATCCTTAGAAATGTATCTCCTTCTCTTTTTTTTCCTCTTTTGGTATAGTTATGATAAGCTTGTTTTATTGGTTGATTTAAACATGATGTAATCTCATTACTTTGAGATGCAATTTATCTTTTTGTAGATCCCAAGCTTCACAAAAGCTATTAATATTCTTGCAAAATATAGCCTAGTCTTTACCATTTAAAATTATGTTTAAACATCTCCAGTGGCAATGTGAATAACTGTTAATGACTGAATTAACTCCTCCAGATTGCTTTTATTCTTCTACCTAAATTCGTTAGAAGAAATTCTTGAAAGTACAAATGTGTTGGAGGGTAATATATCTCAAATTTCTTCTGCTTCCAGCAATAAATATTCATCAACTATGTGCATATCACTTAATGTATTTTTTATACTGGATAATTTTGCTATAGATAGCTATACCTAGGTGCTATTTAGCTGATGTTTTACTTTTACTTTTTCTAACATTTTGAATTCTCTAAGCCCTTGAGCTAGAGATTCCTGTTGTCATTTAGGTTTCATGTTACCATGCTGTGAAAACTCTTACTTCCTGTCATATATACAGGATATCAATCCACCTGCTGAATTTAGAGATCTCTTATTCCACTGATCAGCAAATGGTTTTAGCTGTCATATGTGGTTCTGTGTGCCAGATTATTGTATTTTATTTTTATAAGCATGACCTTTGTTTACGTAGTAACAATTGATAAAATTATTAAAATTTTCAAAATCCCTTTTTATTTCCTAAATGTTTTAAAACAGGGTGATGAAAATAGTTTTGTACAGATGCCTCACGCATTCAGTGTAATTAAAAGGAGATTGGAAATAAGGAGACCTGCTAACGGTATCAAATAATTAAATACACATTGGATCCATGTCTGTTAGAAGAGCATACAATTATGAACAAAAAGAACAAAATAAATTATATTAAGAAACCTAGAAATACATCATCAATTATCGTGTCCATCAGGGAAAATAAAATCTAAAAATTTTATACTTTTAGGATTTCTTGGTAATATAATTGGCATATACAAATTGACTTCTGCATATTAAGTATCATAGATTTCCAGGATCACATTATTCACAAAATGATGAAAAAAAAAAAAAAGCTAGAACCATGAACAAGTTCTGCTAAAGATATTTCCTTTGTCTTTTTTTCTTTGTTGAAACATTAGTGTCAGTGCCTAATGACACTTTTCCACATCTCTTTTTCCATATACCTGGCCTCTGTCCCATATATCTATAGGGTTGCAGCTGTTCCCTTCCTTTAACTTTCCCTTGCCAAATTCAAGACTCTAGACTTGGATTTAAAAAAAAAAGAAAAAAAAAAAAAGAAGCAGATAGTGAAAATGGTGTACCTTTGTAGCTATTGTTATTCAAAGGAACATTGCAAGGCGAAAATAAGAAGTAATTTATATTTTTATAGTGATGGAAATGTGAATTCTGAAATGGCATTAACTTGATTCTAACTTTCTAAATTAAATGCATTGGACATGAAGTACCCATAATTGGGAACCTGTCTCTCCAAATCTAAGAGATCACTTTTCTCTTTCTTTTTTCTAATTTTATTATTCTAAAGTATAGTTTGGCTGATTGACCACTGGTCAGATTGAGTGCTCGTGCATCCTCCGTGACAAGTAAATCTTTTCTGAAAGAGTAAAAATGACTTTTACTCTAGTACGAAACACCCTTTGCTTTATTTTAAGAATCTTTCCTTGGTAATTGGATTCTATCCAATCTTGTTATTGCTGGCAATTTTTATCCAGCCCTTCTCCATAACTCAGCTGATCTGAACTTTCATCGTCCTGCTTGAGGAAGACACTGATGCAGCATAATCAGGTAAATACATTCAAATGAAAAAATGTCTCAGGTAGGAAAGATACTCCTTATCAGAATTATCTATCCATGGGAGGTACTCTAACATTCATATTTTACAGCTACGGAGTTGTCCTGAGGGATAAATGCATTGAAATTTCCCGTTGAAGACTAAATACCAATCTCCCAAGAGCACAACATCTATTCTGCTATTTACAACAAGGTTGCAAGTCAACACCAAGCAGCTGTTCAGTTTATTTCCTCATACAAGGATTCTTAGCTTCATAGCCTAATGAATCAACCTGAGTTTGATTTAGCCTTGTAATCATGCCAAGAGTTATACAGTTTATTTGTGACTCAATAACTTAAGAGCATCCTTGCCACTTTCTCATAATATGATTAGTAAATCAATCCTAAATTCATGACAGATGTAGATTCAACAAATTAGAGAGTAACCTTAGGAAAACATAGCATTACTTTTGTTTTTAAAGTGGTATGAATCATTTTATAAGTCATTTCTGGATGAAAGCAAAAGAAAACAAGTCACAGCCTCTTCTAGCATGTTTAAAAGGTGTATTAACCACAGGGAAGCAGACTTGGTTCAGGTAATGAGTATGTTCAGAAAAATGGTCACAAACATCATGAAGCACAAGAAAACAGAAGATTGCGCTGGCAGAGAACAACATGAAAAGCAAAAGTGTTTGAATAAACTTGGTAGGAATACTTCTCTGACCATGTAACATCAAGTGACCACGTGGCCATAACTGCCCATCAAAAACCAGGTGGTGTCAGAGCCACCAGATCCCAAGTTTGGGTAAACCCAATAGCAATCCATCATAAAATGGGACATACATCTGGGATTAGGAACAAACCAAAAGGTAAATGGAAGCTGCGTGTGCCCAGACTTCCATGTCATCCACAAGTGTTTTATCATAACCTCCTCTTCAGCTCGTAAGTAGGATCCCCAGAGTTCCATATGAATAGATTTTAAAGCAGCTAAAAGTTTAAGCTTGGTTCAATGTAGGTTCAGGTCAGTATGCAAGTGCAAGCTGAAAATGATTAATGGCTTTGCCATGGCAACCATTTAAGAGTACCCTAAAAAGAGACTGGTGAAGAAATGTCTTAATGGGTAGACTTTTGCATTTTACACCTGGTCATTCACTTTGTGTGGAAAGAAAAGTGGCCTATGGTTAAAATATATATGAATTCATGGAAAATGATATTATGGGCTAAATTATGTCTCCCCAAAAAAATGCATCTGTTGAAATTCCAACCCCCAGTACCTCCATACTAGGATATAAGTTCTTTGAAAATGTCATTAAGTTAAACTGAGGCCTTAAGTGTGGGGCCCTTGTCCAATATTATTTGTGTCCTTATAAGAGGAGATAAGCCGAGAGGGAAAAAGGTCATTTAAGAACATAGTAAGAAGGTGAACATCTTCAGACCAAGAAAAGTAGCCTCAGGAGAAACTAAACCTACCAAAACCTCCATCTTGGACTGTAAGAACAGTAATATAATAAATTTATATTGTTTAAGCAGCTCAGTCTGTGGTATTTTGCTGTAGCAGCTCTAACAAACTAATACAAATGGCAAATAACTTGGCTAGTTGCAAAAAAAAAAAAAAAAAAAAAAAAAAAAAGAAGAAGTCTTTAAGGGGATAGAAGATTGGAGACATGGAGATCTGAAAATAAGGTATGTCCAAAGACCTTGAAATGGGAACTCAGAGAAACAGTACTAAACAATGAAATACATGGAATAACCCAAACAGCTGCTATCCACAGTCACTTTCATGGCCACTCCAGTAATGGCACACTAGTTGCTACTGTGGTAAGGACAGAGTCTATGTTGCTCACCAGAGGTGATCTAACAACTGCTTCTGTCTATTGCCCAGTCTTACAGCAACAGATCACCATTTATTGAAGAAACTAATAATGGATTTGGTGGCAGACTAATTACAATGACCTTTTTCTTATCCTGACGAAGGAAGCAAATTATCATTACTGGGATAGACCCATATTCTTGTTCTGGGGTTGCCTTTCCTGCTTGTAATGTTTTCGATAGCAACAGTATCTAAGAAATTACAGATTATTTGATCTACTGATAATTGCACTAGACCACGGGACAAACATAAGATCAAAGGATATATGGCTGTGGTGAGGCCTTGATTTTAGGATCTATGAGTCCTGTGGCATAATTTGCCATCTTGAAGCTACAAACTTGACAGAGTAATGGAATAGTCTGTTGAAGACATACTTGAAGCATCATCCTGAAAACGATTCCCCAAGATGATGGGGAGTAATTCTCTCAAGACAACATAAACCAATACCATTATATTGTGAGTTGTCTCTAAGTGGTAAATCATATTAGTCTGAGAATCAAGGAGTGAGATTAGCATTGTCTCTGTTTACCCTGCCTCCTAGTAGCCTATTTAGGAAATGTGTGCTTTCCACCTCTGTAATTCTGGGCTCCTCCATTATAGTGGTCCACGGCCTTGTAGGAAAAATACTTCCACCAGGTAATTAGAGCAGTATTGCCACTAAACCTCCACAGTAACCTCCCAATCATAGGGTCTTCCTCATGATTAGAGACCAGCAGGTTAGCACAACTGTCAGTCCTGACAAGGATAAATTGGCCCTGATCAGGAGGAGGCTAGGCTTTCCCTGCTTAATGGGGAGGGTAGAGAAGAGTAAGTTGGAATACCAGGTGATTCACTTTATTGTCCTTTGGCATTCCCTGGACTAATTTTGACTGTGACTAGAAAAACAAAATAATCCCACCCAAGAAGGATAAAATTTCCTGCTAGTTAAATATATAGAGAATCTAGAAAGTATGGGAGAGGAGATGGTGATGATACATAGTTATACCAGCAAGAGGAGCTACAGAGTCAGGGATTAGTCTTGATCAAACTAGCCTTCCTCTTACAACTTTATCCTAAGAAATGGGGTCCAACAGAATCTGAAGTAGCAATCTTCATAACATTATGTTAAATTGAGTACCTCTGAATGCCCTAAGAGATGGGCTATAGTAGATTTCATGGTGAGCAACCCAGATAACCACTTCAGCACAGAAGCACTTGTGACCTTGGTTGCTGGGAATTTTGGTGGTTTATGGCTCTTAGCTAAAGTCTTTCCTGGTACTTACCTTATCTGTAAAAAGCTGCTTCACCAAAGTTTATTCCTTCTTGAGGGGAACTTTTATCTCTTATTTAGTCAGTGTTGGGTATAAAAAGTCTACCTCCCTGCCCAAATGAGGAATAATTTTGAATGGTCCATCTTAACTCTAAAGCTCTTGCTGGAAGAGATAATTTGAGTGATTAAAGTTCAATTTTGATGCAGTTGCTCTTCTAAGCCCATTTTCTCGTCAATTTCCTCCCTCTACAAAGTTACATATAACATTTCTACTCTGATAGCTCAGGACTCTATATCCAGACTAAAAGTATCTCTTGTATTTTTATTTCTATATTTATCTATTTTTTATCACCACCTAGAGATCAAGTAGATACCTTAAACAAAATAGGTCTATAAATGAATTATTGATTTCTTCCCATAAATCAGCCCCCTTTCCAGCATTTCTTATCTCATGATAGCTCTATTCTACCTGTTGCATAGAGTTCCTATAGATTTCTCTATTGTATCATAGTCCAAATGTAATCCATTAGTATGCCTTATCATCTGTACCTTGGAAAGATCCAACATCTCAACTTCTCACTACTTGTGCTACTTTTACCCAAGTCCAAGACACCATCACATCTATCTGAATGACTACAGTCACACACACTTGTTTTCTTCCTTCCACTCTTTTCTCTCTTCGGTCTTTTCTTTACAGAGCAGCCAGTGTGACCTTTTTTAAAAAAAGGATGCATTCTGTTTTTTCTCTTTTCAAACTTACATTAGCATTCTGTTTCCAATATGATAATATTTAAATTTTTCTACAGACTTTACCTACAAGATCAAGACATCTAGTACCTCTTCTCTGACCTCATCTATAGCTTGTTTCAATATATAAAAATAATATGCCTAACTTAACATCTGAAGGTTCATAAACTAGGTGATTCCTAAGGACATTTCTAGTCCTTATATTTTAATCAAAAAAAAAAAAAAAGAAAAAAAGAAAGAAAGAAAGAAAAGAAAAGAAAGGAAAAGGAAAGAAAAAGAGGGAGAGAGAGAAACTGGGAGTAATTTAAGAAGTATATTCAAGGCTCAAAATACTCACTACTACTCATAAAGGCAATTCCCATGCCTGAAAAAAAACAGGTAGTCAATTGTGGGCAGTCACAGAGGAAATAGACAACCTGGAAGCAATCAGTCCCTTCCTACTGATAAGCAGTGCCTGTAACAATAGTCATCCCAATTGAAAAGAAAAATATTTTGACAAATGCACTTCTCTAAATATCATGTGGTAAGTTTGAGACATGTTTAAAATGTTACCTATATAGGTAATCGTAGTACTGATAGTATTTGTTAATACTGCTTTTCTTACTCTTCTGACTTTTTTAATCTTAAGAAATTATTAATTAACTTTCACTCTTCTCATTATTACAACAACATGGAGAACTGGGTGTTATATACAAACAGTGAATCATGGAACACTACATCAAAAACTAATGATGGACTACTGTATGGTGACCAGCATAACACAATAAAAAAATTTTAAAAAGATGCCCTGATGGCACATTAACAATAAAAATCACAAATTATTGTAACAGAAATGAAATAAAGTTATAAAGGGGGTAATATCCATCATGTAGATAAATGATTAACATTTTATGTGTATCAGTTATTTTTATATTTTATATTGGACTATCAGACATGTGCATATTTGAAATGTATCATATTGCATCCTAAAAAGTGTTTTGTGTCTTTACTTTGGCAATAAGGTAATAGCCTACAGTTGGAAAAAAATTCACTTGTCTTTTACTTTACATAATGTGTGAAAATGGATAAGGTCAAGCTCTTTTATTTTCCTCTATCAAGTCTTATGGGAAACTTTTCTTTCCAGTTTTAATATTAACATAATTACTATAAATTGCTATTTTCCCTTAAACATTGATAAGAATTCCTCTTCTACTTTCCTCTCTAGGTGGGTATGAGCCTTTTGTTAAATTGCAACATCTGTCTAGAATGCTGCTACCCTCAGCCACTTCACTCCTGGTGCTAGAAGAGCACAGCTTTCCATTTTTCTAGTCCATAATTTGGACTAATCAGATATGTGTGCTGCAATATACATATATGTTATCTTCGAGGACTGCACCAGAATCTGCAGTTTCAAAACCATTCTCAAATACAAAATCTTGGATTTAAATATATTTATTTAAGAGCTTTAAAAATTTCCAAAGGCATCTGTGGATTCAACAAAATTTCTATCACACTTCCAATGGTATTCATCACAGAAAGAGAAAAAACCTCCTGGAATCTGTATGGAACTACAAAAGACCCAAATAACCTAAGAAATCTTGAAGAAGAAAAACAAAGTCAGAGGCATTACACTTCCTAATTTCAAACTATATTACAAGTCTATAGTAATAAAAAGAATATCATACTAACATAATAATAGATCCACAGGGCAATGGAAGTGAATATAGAGCCCAGAATTAAAACTCTCACTTATATAATCAACTAATATTTGACAAGTTACAGGAATTAACTTGAAATAGATTTAGGAATTAAACATAAGACTAGATGCCATAAAACTCCTAGAAGAAAATGGAGAGAAACTTCTTGACATTACTTTTAGAAATAAATTTTTGGTTAGGAGGCTAAAAGCACAAAGAAAAACAAAAATCACAAAAATCAGCAAATGAGATTCCATCAAACTTAAAATATTCTGCACAGCAAAATAAATAACAAAGTAAAACTGCAGTATGAAAAAATGGGATGATGTTTTTATAAACTGTGTATCAGATAAAGAGCTAATATCCAAAATATATAAAGAACTCAAACAACTCAATAACAGAGGAATAAACAACCTGATAGCAGAAGAACTGAATACACTTACTTTTTTCCCCCAAAGAAAACATAAATGGACAATAGGTACATTAAAAGATGCTCAGTATCACTAATCATTAGGGAAATGCAAATCAAAACCACAAGGAGATATGACCTCATATCTGTTAGAATGACTATCATCAAGGAGATTAGAGGTAACAAGCTGGTGACGATGTGGGGAAAAAGAAACTTTATACACTATTGGTGAGACCATGAATTGGTTCAGCCACTATGGAAAACAATAGGGAGAGTCCTCAAAGAATTAAAAATAGAACTGTCGTATGATTCAGCAGTTCCACATCTAGATATATAACCAAAGGAAATGAAAACAGGACATCAAAGAGGTATATCCACTGTCATGTTTATTGTAGCATTAATACAGAAACTCAAGTGTCCATCAGGGGATGAATGGGTAAGATGATGTGGAATATTGTTCAGACATTAGAAAGAAAGACGTCTTGACATTTACCACAACATGGATGGACTTTCAGAACATTATATGGTGAATGAGATATGACAGATTAAGACAATTATCAAATGGTTTTGTTTTCTATGTGGAATTTTAAAAAGACAAAAAAAAAAGAATAAAATAGTGGTTATAAGGAGAGGGAAGAGGTGGTGGATAGTCCTGATGTTGTTTAAGGGTACAGATTTTCTAAGAGTAGTAAATAAGCCTTAGAAATCTAATGCACAGAATAATCAACATAGATAATGCTGTATCAAAATCATCAAACTTGCTATGCGACTGGAACTTAATTAGACCATCCACTAAAAAGAGATGATAATTATATAAGGTGACAGAGGTGCTAATTATTGCTACAATAGCAATCATATTACAATAAATAACTATCAAATTAACATGTTGTACACCTTGAATTTATAGCGTTGTATGTCAAATATATTTCAATAAAAAAAATTTCCTCCTTCCTTTGTGAACTGACTTAGATCCACACTTTTTTTCTGCAATACCTTTGTTTTTCTGGTGGTGGTATTTGTTTTTTTGTTTGTTTTATAAAGTGAGAGGGAGAGAGAAGTATGGAGGGGAGGGGCTGCGGGAAAGGTTGACAGAGAACCCCAGGCAGACTCCACTTCCAGTGCCCCACTCAAGTGCCAACAATCAGACATTTAACTGACTGACCACCCAGGGGCCCCTGTGAAATAGCTTTAAGTTATGCCATAGAGGGGTGTCTGGGTGGCTCAGTGGGTTAGTGCCCTTGGCTCAGGTCATGATCTCAGGGTCCTGGGTTCAAGCCCTGCTCTCTGCTCACCAGGGAGCCTGCTTCTCCGACCCTCTCTGCCTGCCTCTTGGTCTACTTGTGATATCTCTGTCAAATAAATAAATAAAAAATCTTTAAGTTATGCCATAGAGCCTCTATCTATGACCACAGGTCTTGTCTCATTTTCTGTAATATTTGACACAGATGAGTTCATCTGACTGACAACTGCCAATATTTTTTTTTCTTTTCTTGATTCTATACTTTCAATTCTACTTATTTAGCAAGGATCGACTTCATTTTATTACTTTTTAATCTATGAATCTCCTACTTTTTAAATCCTTATCTATATATTTTTTATTCCTATTGATTAGGAAATTTAAACTTTTCTTTGAACCAAAACCTCACACACATACCAAAGACATTTTGCTGCTGAATATATTCCTTTGCTCTTTGTCTTTTCCTGGGATGTTATGCCAGAACTATTTATTTGATCCTTTTGTAGAATTATATTTTCTATATATAGTAGTTTTCATTGGTTGAATAAGATGAGACTTTTTTATAGGATGTGAGATATCTAGAAAAAAGAGGATTAATCTTTATTATTTACATATGGTTTTGTTTATATTGCTGTCAAAGACAGAAGCATGCATAAGTTCAGAACTATAGTTTGAGGTTTTCTTTTCCTTTTTAACTTCCTTTTTTGGTGTTTGGTACAAAGTGATTTTTTTATACCTCTTTCTTTGAAAGATGGTGGCTTTCATTGATTTTAGCTTGATTAAATCAAAATTAGTTAAGCTAAGCTTTATTTTATGAGAAAAAAATGGATTGTTACATTATATTAACGAAATAAGATTTCAATATCAAAAATAATAACATTTCAGTATCAGATCTATAATTAATTAGCAGACTTGAATTGTAGACTAATTTAGACCGTACAGCCCAGACACTGAAAAGGCAAGTAATTTAACTGCTCCATATTTCAATTTACTTTTCTGTAAAATAGAAATAATGTAAACTATTTGCCCAGTTATTAAATTACTATAATTATTTTGTAGATCTAGGAAAACCTCACACACATACCAAAAATTTGTTTGGGATGTTGAGACTCAACATACACACACCAAGAGGGTATGAAAAAGTTTATCACTCATATAATGATATTTCCTGTGGAAAACCAACCAGATCCCAAGCAAGTTTAAAACGGGCATCAGAGAATAAAGGAAAGAGTATGGCTTGGTGTTTTCATTTGGAATGGGTCTGGGTTGAAGGTTCCTACACATGGTTTAAACTTCCTGGCAGTGACAAAGGAAGGAGAACCCTGGCTTTCTTACCAACTTGTACAAATGTGGGGTATTTTAGATAGAGATTGTATGAGCCTGGGGTTGTGGGGAGTGTGGGAAGAGCAGATGCAAAGGGAGAGAGAATCTCAAGTAGACTCCTTACTAAGCATGAATCTGACATGGGGCTCCAGCTAACAGCCCTGAGATCACAACTTGAGCCAAACCAAGAGTGGGTTTCTTAACCAACTGTGCCACCCACTCACCCCCCAATTTTCCTTTCTACCTACCATACTGGTTTGAATTAATGAGGAAGGTAAGTGAACTACATACTTCATAGTTTTAATAATTAATTATATAGGTGTTCCATTTTTTTTATCCCTGTTTTCTAGAGACATGTAGCAATCTAGGGTTAGCAGTAGTTCTAAAATTGATTATTGTTTGCCTTTCATATCTCAGAGATTCCATTGATATATTTTTCACTTCATTTTTCAGGGGAGAGCCAAGATGATGACTACAACATAACAGGTGTATTTTCAATAACTGGTTTTTAATATCCCATCTTCACCCCAGACTAATCAAATCAGATTTATTCCCTTCTCTGCCCTGATAGTACTCTGGTCTGACACTCTCACTTTCCATATTGCTAAATGTACAATGGTCCCTTGACCATCCTCATAGTACTCTGCTAGTTAGCATTATGAAAAATACTGACAATCCCATTACTGGGTGGGAGTGGAGGGCACATATTTTTTTCTCCAGCCGAATTTTCTGCTACCATTCAGTCTCCTTATGTCGTTACCTATCCCACCAATAAATGAAAACTGTCTGTATCATCTGTCCTAGACCTTCTTTGCCCCTCTACTTGTTCTCTGAAGCAATTTCATTCATTCCATTATTTAAATGTCATCTATCTGTCAAGGTCTTTCAAATATCAAAACTCGGGTCATCAATTTACAGTGATAAAAATACTTTTACATAAATATTCTCTTAGATTCATCATATTTATTTGTGAATATTTAGTTGTGAATGCTGAATTTTAATTGAGTAGGTTAGTATGATTATGACTATTGACAGATTAGTTTTAATTATAAAGTAAATTTTTCTTTAACCTACATACTATGAGAATAATTCATTTCCAAAATTTTAGCATATCTTTGGTTGGAGAGGTGTCCAGTAACAAATCATTTTACAGCTGTTTACAGCAATCCTAGATTTATTTATTTATTTATTTATTTATTTAAAAATTTTATTTATTGTGGCACCTGAGTGGCTCAATGGGTTAAAATCTCTGCCTTTGGCTCAAGTCATGATCTCGGGGTCCTGGGATCAATCCCCACATTGGGCTCTCTGCTCAGTGTGGAGCCTGCTTCCTCCTCCTCTCTTTCTCTCTCTCTGTCTGTCTGCCTCTCTGCCTACTTGTGATCTGTCTGTCAAATAAATAAATAAACTTTTAAAATATTTTATTTATTTATTTGACAGACGCACAGTGAGAGAGGGAACATAAGCAGGCAGTGTGAGAGAGGGAGAAGCAGGCTTCCTGCTGAACAGGGAGACTGATGTAGGGGTTGATCCCAAGACACTGGGATGATGACCCAAGCCAAAGGCAGACACTCAATGCCTGCTCTACTCAGGCACCCTAGCAATCCTCAATTTATTAAAAGGATAAATATTTCATGACATAATCAGCAGAAAATAGTATTTTTCCCCCTTAATAAAGGATTTAAATATTTTTTTAAAATCTCTTGTCTTTTTTTTTTTTTTCTTTTTAGTACTACTTCAAATTCTCAGGCAATCTGCAAAGGCTTTAGTAGTGCTTTGGCATCATGAAATTTATGCCATATTAAAGTGTAGCTTGATTAGTACAATTGAATAAAATGGGATTATTAATTACAGATGGAATTTTGTCTTACAAATTTCATTAAAAAAATCAAGCAGTATCTTCCTGTTATTATACTGTGTTTGCTTATCACATGTCATTAGGTCTTTAGGTAGGAATTTTAATTTTGTTACTAATGATCTAATGAGATCTCTCATGCAAATTAGAATATGTGGTTTTCATTCCTTTATCTTTCACCAACATTCAGAAGAGTTTTTATAACATTTGACATTTCAATGAACTTTAGAAAGTTAAGAGATATTTAGAATTACTGAAACCAGTATTTTCTTTATCATAGGCAATCAGAAATACTTTTTATTTTTATTCTAGTTAAAATTAATATTTTTGGAGGAGGGGCATCATGGCAGAAAAGTAGGAGACCCTGTTTCAAGTGGTCCCCTGAATTGAACTAAATATCTACCAGAACACTCTGAACACCCATGAAATCAGCCTGAGATGTAAGATCATACACTTTTGGATCTCTACAGGGACAGAAGATGATCAGCGGAGAGGTCAGCAGAGTGAAAGTGCTCAAACTGATATCAGAGGATAAACAGAAGGGGAAGGAAGCCACCAGAAGTGACCCACTGGAAACTCACACAGGAATACGAAATTGCCCTATGCTTGGGGACCATCATTAGCTTGAAGTCTGGTTAAAGCACTCAAAAAGAGCAAAGGATTTTAAAGGGCAATTGGTGGAACTGGGGGGGGGTGGGCACAGGCACAGACCTAAGCCCACAATCCCAGGGTGGTCCCAGCTGGGGGCAGGATAATACTGCTCAAGACTGAAAAACAATGTGGCAGGCCCCTCTCCCAGAAGACAAGCCAAAAGAACAAGAGGATAATAAACACAGGGTCCTCATAAAACTATAAAACCACAACATCAGGGGAAAATAATATATTAAGCTCCCAGTATTGCCCCAATATCTGTATATGTCATAGAAACAACTTTCTTTTTTTTTTTTTAATTCATTCTCAGGATTCTTCTTTTATTTTTTTAACCTACTTACAATTACAACTAGATGTTTAATACAACATATTAATACAATATATTAAATAACTTTTTAACTTGAAATTTTTCATATATATATATATATATATATATATATATATTTCAAGGTAATCCTTTTCCATATTCAATACTACCCCTCTATATAAGCCAGTTTTAATTACTCTGTATCTCTGGAAAGTTGAGTCCTTTAACAAAGGTAACAAGATACAACCAGGAAGAAATAAAATAACCTTCTTCACCCACAATGAAGGTTTAAACCACCTTCCCATCTTATTCTTCTATCAGTGATTCTGTGTATTTGTTTTGTTTTTGTTCTATATAAATCTTATTCATGGGGTTCATTTTGGCTACATTTTTCTTTTTTTTTTCTTTTACTTTTATCAATCTTTTTGTTTGTTTGTTTTTGTTTATGTACCTTATAAATCTTACTTTGGGGCTCATTTTTGCCTAGGTTTGTTTTTTATTTATTTTTTCTTTTTTTCTCTTTTTTCTTTTTCCTTTCTTTTTGATGATGACTTCCAATTGCTCTGAAACGTTTCAAGGTGCACCTTGACTGGATTGTGCTTGATATATTCAGCTATACATCCCCTCAACCACCTCTCACCAGAATGACTAGGAAGAGGAACACCCAATAGAAAAAAATTCCGAGACTGTGACCTTTGCCACAGAACTACTGCATATGGATATAAACAATATATCAGAAATGGAATTCAGGGTAACAATTATTCCAGCAATGGCTCGGTTGGAGAAGACCATTAGTGGCAAAATAGAATCTCTAAGGACAGAAGTGAGAGCTGATCTGGCAGAACTTAAAAAGCTATCAATGAGATCCAGTCTAATCTAAATACTCTAACAGCTAGGGTAAACAGGGCAAAAGATCTAATTAGTGATCTAGAAGACAAACTGATAGAAAAGAACAATCAGGAAGAGGCCTGAAATAGTTTAGAAGCCATGAACACAGAATTAGGGAAATAAATAACACCATGAAACATCCAATGTCAGAATTATTGGGATCCCTGGGGAGGTAGAGAGAGAGAGAGAGAAGACTAGAAGATATAGTTTAACAAATACTAGATGAAAATTTCCCTAATCTGGGGAATGGAATGAGAGTTCATGTTCTAGAGACAGAGAGGATACCCCCCAAGATCAACGGGCCTAGAAGGACCTCCAGGCAAATAATGGTAAAATTAACAAATCATAAATTCAGAAAGAATGTCTTAAGGGCAGCTAGGAGGAAGAGATTCCTTACATACAGAGGAAGGATCATAAGAACAACAGCAGATCTGTCCACAAAAACCTGGAAAGCCATCAAGGGCTGGCAAGACATATTCAGGGCACTAAATGAGAAGAACATGCAGCCAAAAATACTTTATCCAGCAAGACTGACATTCAGAACAGATGGAAAGATAAAGAGTTTCCAAGACTGGCAAGTTTTAAAAGATTATGTGGCCACCAAGCCGGCACCACAAGAAATATTAAGGGGGAGTTCTATAAAAGAAGAAAGAACCCAACAGTGACATAGAACAGAAGTTAACGGTGACAATCTAGAAACAAGGACGTCACAAGCAACACAATGTCAATAAAAACATATCTTTCAATAATCACTCTCAAAGTGAAAGACCTAAATGTTCCCATAAAACAGCACAGGGTTGCAGATTGGATAAAATGACATGACTCACTCATATGTTATCTAAAAGAGACCCATTTGGAACCTAAAGTTACATCCAGACTGAAAGTAAAGTAATAGAGAGCCATCTTTCATGCCAATGGGCCTCAAAAGAAAGCTGGGGTAGCGATTCTTATATCAGATAAATTAGATTTTAAGCTAAAGACGGTAGTCAGAGATAAAGAAGGACACTACATCATTATTAAAGGGCCTATCCACCAAGAAGATCTAACAATTGTAAATATTTATGCCCCAGTACGGGAGCAGCCAAATATAGAAGCCAACTGTTAATCAAAATAAACAGTCATATTGATACAAATACATTAATAGTAAGAGATCTTAACACACTACTCTCAGTAATAGGCATCATCCAAGCAGAAATCAATAAAGAAACAAGAGCATCTAATGACACATTGGACCAGGTGAACCTCATAGATGTATAGACATTGCACCCTAAAATAACAGAATACTCATTCTTCTCAAGCACACATGGAACATTCTCCAGAATAGGCAACATACTGGGTCACAAATCAGGGATCAACTGATACCAAAAGACTGAGATTATTCCCTGCATATTCTCAGACCACAATGCCTTGAAACTGCAACTTAACCAAAAGAAAAACTTATGAGGAATTCAAACACTTGGAAGCTAAAGACCACTCTACTTAAGAATGTTTGGATCAACCAGGAAATCAAAGAAGAACTTATACAATTCATGAAAACCAATGAGGATGAAGACACATCAGTCCAAAACCTATGGGATACAGCAAAAGAGGTCCTAAGGGGGAAATACATACCCATCCAAGACTCACTCAAAAAAGTGGAAAAACCCAGAATACACCAGCTCTCTTTACACCTTAAAGAACTAGAAAATCTACAACAAATTAAGCCAAATCCATACACAAGAAGGGAAATAATCAAGATTAGGGCAGAGATCAATGACATAGAAACTAGAGATATAGTAGAACACATCAATGAAACCAGAAGCTGGTTTCTTAAAAGAATCAATAAGATCGATAAACCACTGGCCAAACTAATCCAAAAGAAAAAAGAGAGAACCTAAATTAATAAAATTATGAAAGAAAAGGGAGAGATTACGACTAACAGCAAGGATATAGAAAGAATCATCAGAAATTATTATCAACAGTTATATGCCAATAAGTTAAGCAACCTAGATGAAATGGATGCATTCCTGGTAACCTATAAACTTGCAAGACTCAATCAGGAAGAAATTGACAACCTGAATAGACCAATATCTAGTAATGAGATTGAAGGAGTGATCAAAAACCTCCCAAAAAACTAGAGCCCAGGACCTGACGGATTCCCTAGAGAATTCTACCAAATGTTCAAAGAAGAAATAATACTATTCTCCTGAAGCTGTTTCAAAAACTAAAAACAGAAGGAAAACTTCAAGACTCATTCTATGAAGCCAGCATTACCCCGATCCCCAAACCAGGCAAAGACCCCACCGAAAAGGAGAATTTCAAACCGATGTCCCTGATGAATCTGGATGCCAAGATTCTCAACAAGACCCTAGCTAATAGGATCCAATAGTACATTAAAAAGATTATTCACCATGACTAGATGGGATTTATCCCTGAGATACAAGGGTGGTTCAACATTTGCATATCAACCAATGTGATAGAACATATCAATAAGAGAAGAGAGAAGAACCACATGGTCCTCTCAATTGATGGAAAAAAAGCATTTGACAAAATACAGCATTCGCTCCTCATTAAAACTCTTCAAAGTATAGGGGTGGGGAAACATTCCTCAACTTCATAAAATCTAGCAATGAAAAAACTAACAGCAAATATCATCCTCAATGGGGAATACCTGACAGCCTTCCCACTGAGATCAGAAACACGACAAGGATGTCCACTCATGCCACTCTTATTCAACATGGCACTAAAAATCCTAGCAATAGCCATCAGATAACAAAGTAACAAAAGGTATTCAAACTGGCAAAGAAGAAGTCAGACTCTCTCTTTGCAAATGACATGATACTTTATATGGTAAACCCATAAGATTCCACCCCCTGAAATACTAGAACTCATACAACAATTCAATAATGTGGCAGGATACAAAATCAATGCACAGAAATCAGATGCTTTCTTATACACTAACAATGAAAAGATTGGGAAATTAGAGAATCATTTCCATTTACTATAGCACCAAGAACCATAAGATACCTGGGAATAAACCTAACCAAAGAGATAAAGGATCTCTACTCAAGGAAACTACAGAACACTCATGAAAGAAATTGAAGAGGACACACAAAGATGGAAAAGCATTCCATGCTCATGGATCAGAAGAATAAACATTGTTAAAATATCTATGTTGCCCAGAGAGATCTAAACTTTCAATGCCATCCTGATCAAAATTCCATGGGCATTTTTTAAAGAGTTGGAACAAACAATCCTAAACTTTGTAGGGAACTGAAAGAGATCTCTAATCGCTAAGGAAATGTTAAGAAAAAAACAATGTTGAGGGCATCATGTTGCCTGATTTGGCTTTAATACAAAGCTGTGATCAGCATGGTACTGGCACAAAACAGATACACAGACCAGTGGAACAGAGTAGGACCCTCAACTCTAGGGTCAACTAATCTTTCACAAAGCAGGAAAAAATATCCAGTGGAAAAAAGACAGTCTCTTCAATGCATGGTGCTGGGGAAATTGGACAGCTATGTATAGAAGAATGAAACTCAACCATTCTCTTACACCATACACAAAGATAAACTTAAAATGGATGAAAGACCTCAACCTGAGGCAGGAATCTATCAAAATACTAGAGGAGAACATTGGCAGTAACATCTTCAACATCAGCCATAGCAACGTCTTGCAAGGCATGTCTCCAAAGGCAAAGGAAACAAAAGCGAAAATGAACTTCTGGGACTTCATCAAGATCAAAAGCTTCTGCACAGCCAAGGAAATAGTCAACAAAACAAAGAGGCAACCCATGGAATGGGAGAAGATATTTGCAAATGACAGTACAGACAAAAGACTGATATCCAGGATCTATAAAGAACTTCTCAAACTCAACACACACAAAACAGATAATCATGTCAAAAAATGGGCAGAAGACATGAACAGACACTTCTCCAATGAAGACATACAAATGGCTATCAGACACATGAAAAAATGTTCATCATCATTAGCCATCAGGAAAATTCAAATCAAAACCAAATTGAGATACCATCTTACACCAGGTAGAATGTCCAAAATAAACAGGACAGGAAACAACATGTGTTGGAGAGGATGTGGAGAAAGGGGAACCCTGTTACACTGTTGGTGGGAATGCAAGTTAGTGCAGCCACTTTGGAAAACAGTGTGGAGATTCCTTAAAAAATCAAAAATAGAGCTACTCTATGACCCTGCAATTGCACTACTGGGTATTTACCCCAAGGATACTGATGTAGTAAAAAGAAGGGCCATCTGTACTCCAATGTTCATAGCAGCAACAGCCACAGTCACTAAGAGCCAACATGCCCTTCAACAGATGAATGGATAAAGAAGATATGGTCCATAAATAGAATGGAATATGATACAGCCATTGGAAAGGATGAATACCCAACTTTTGTATCAACATGGACAGGAATGGAGGAGATTATGTTGAGTGAAATAAGTAAAGAAAGTCAATTATCATATGGTTTCACTTATTTCTGGAGCATAAGGAATAACATGGAGGACATTAGGAAAAGGAAAGGAAAAGTGAATAGGCAGATATCAGAAGGGGAGAGGAATCGTGAGAGACTGTGGACTCAGAGAAACAAACAGGGTTTTGGAGGGGAGAGGGGTGGGTAGATGGGTGAGCCTGGTGGTGGGTATTAAGTAGGGCAGCTGTTGCATGGAGCACTGGATGTGGGGCATAATCAATGAATCTTGGAACACTGAAAAAATAAAATTAAATTAAAAAAATGTCTTCATCCTTGATATAATAAGTAAAAATGGAGAATTTCCAGGTGGTTTAAAGACTATATGAAACTATAAAGTGGTCTATTTATTTTATTAGAATCTCTTCCTAATTGCTTAGTTCCTTTTTCTATTTGCTACTTTTATTTCTCTTACCCTTGGTAAGGTTGTTTTTTTCACCCCCTCAATAACAGGGAAAAAATTATGCTTACCAATGAAATCCAAATTAAATAAATTACATGCCTACCAATGAAATCCAAATCAAAAGGAATCCCTTTATGTAAAACACTTCTGGAGAACACTGTGCATCAAAGATGCTTAGTATAGGAATGAAAGGGAGGTAGGTATTCTAAATGTTGATTTCAACAACCTACTCTAGGTTGGAGGTCTTTAGTGTCTGTTTTCTCTTACATGTTTGCTAAAATACCATTCATAATCAGAAGGGTTTATTTCTCCCCAAACAATTAAGAAAAAAAGTAACTCTAACTAGAAGAAGTCAAGTTGCCCAATTTGGGAACATTTTACCAAAGTCCTTTTTTAAAAGGTGTATATATCTTTAATATATATTATTACTATTTAGGACTAAATTCTTAAAGTACTGGCTGAATTTTATGTTGCTGCCTTTAACAGCTTCTTTCTGCCAGGTTCTCAGGCTGGTCAAGGTTGTTCTGTGGAATTGTTCACCTGTACTTAACATAATTGAAAGATGCTATTGTTTTCTCTTTGTCTTGCCTATGGGTTTAGACAGCTATTTCTCCAACAGGCAGTAAATTGGTAAACAACAACAACAACAAAAAACAGCACTTTCTGGACAACTGTATAATAGCACAAAAAAGAATTTATTAAGCTTTTACTGTGAATATGATAATTGCTAGTCTATTTTTTGCATAAATTCTGTTCAGCAGCATTTCTATGGATAATCATTTCGTTTATTTGCTCCAATAAAATACTTGAATCTACATGATCATAATGATGAATATATAACACTTATCTTTCCTTTTTGGTCATACCTTCATTTATCTAATTTGATGATGCTGAAATAACTAGAGGAAGCAGGTGTAACTAAATAGGAATGCAGGCAATAATATTGGATTTTCACTCTATGCCGATCTGAGCTTTTCAAAAAGGTCTTTAAAAATGCCCATGTGCTCCTATCATTTGTTTTGCAAAACCTGGCACTGATAACAATTAGACACAATCACCAAATCAACAAAAATGAATGGCAAATAACAGAATGTCATATAAAATTTTACTTAAATAATAATAAGTAAGCCAGGCCTTTCTCTGATCGCTCTCCAAAGTAACACCTTGTCATCCCATAGAATTATCCGAGTCTAAAGAAGGCAGGTTAGAATGCTGTTTCTGCTTACACAATAGCTACAAGGACAATTTTTCAAATCGTATTCAACTTGGTTCAAATTCCAACTTCTATGTCTAGCTGTTCCACTTCAGAAGCGTCACCTAAATACAGGCATACTTTGCCTCCCTGCCCTTCACTTTGTTCCACTTTGCAGATATTGTGTCTTTACAAATGGAAGCATTTTGGCAATCCCTATTCAGCAAGGCTATTGGCACCATTTTTCCAATAGCATTTGTTCACTTCCTGTTAACCTCTGTGTTATATTTTGGCAATTCTCACAATATTTCATACTGTTTCATTATTATTATTATATTTGTTATCAAGATCCATGATCTGTGATTTCAATTTGCTGAAAGCTCAGACAATAGCATTTAAAAAAAAAAAACAATGAAGTATTTTTTTCTGTTAGTAAACATGTTTGGTATTTTTAAATTCCATACAGTCCTATATTAATGCCAGGTGTACAATATAGGCAATGAAGTATTTTTAATTAAAGTATGTACTTTTTTTTAGACAAAATGCTATTATACACTCTAGACTATAATATAGGGTAAATGGAACTTGTATACATCCTGGAAAATAAAAAAAAAATAATCTGACTTGCTTTATTGAGATGGTCACTTTAATGCATTTGTCTGGAAATGAACCATAATATCTCTGAGGTTGGCCTGTATCTGAATCTGGGGTTCTTTGTTTGTAAAAACTGAGATGAATACCAGGTATCGCAAAAGATATTTGTTTACACTAAATGAGATGCTACATATAATTAGCATAACATACAGAGAAGTTGAATAATTGTATCATATACCTGAAGCCAATGTAACATTGGCTCAACTACACTCAAATTTTTTTAAAAAAATTTATGAGATGTTGATGCTGCATGTAATATCTTTTAACATACACTGGGCTTGTAATTTGTTCAATTAATGGTGTATATAAAAGTAAATTCCCTGAAACACACTGAATCTGTGTCAACATTATTTTGGGGTGTACATGTTCTACATGTATGATTGCCACACTGACATGGGAATATGGCTTTTTTATTTTTAGTGTAACTGCCTTTTTCCTTGTTTCCTGTAATAGAGATAACTTGTCCTTGTCAACTGGAACTCTACTTCTAGTTATTTCTAAATTTTTTCAATTCATAATGTACCAACTCTTTGTTTTTCTAATAGATTTTTTGATCCTCTGGATCAGCATGAAGTTACTTAATTTCTTCTACATAATCTCTATTTCTTTCCATATTAGCTTTTTTTTTTCATTTTATCTCTTTTACTAAATAATAAGGAATTAAAGAAAAATCATGTGTTTCTTCCATATAAGCACTGTTATCACAAGACTTTGTACTGTCTAAACATATTACAAGAATAAGTATACGTTCATCAAGTTGCTGAGTCATTGAACTCTGAGAATTTATTTCAGATGCTCAAATAAAAAATGTTTTCATCTTCTTTTGGGACAAAGAAGAGGTACACTTAAAATTACAAAATTGATGTCTTACTACTTTAATAATCAATGTGATTTTGATTTAGTAACATCTAAAAAATGTACATATAGTATGCATAACAATTTGTTTTAAGTAAAGTAAATTTATATTTATTTTTAAAAATACAGCTATAGAAGAACATAGATTCAAAAAGATTAGACAACATATTCTAAACAACAATTAACTGATATTCATTCCACAAAGTGTGGAATCCTCTACAAACAACACAAAATTTGCAGAAAATGACCACAACAGGCAATAATCCAGGGATATTAATGTCTAATTTGGATTAAATCTGGGTTTAATGCCTTCTAGAGATTTCTGTGGCTGGCATTCATGTTTAGCCATGACATTATTTAAATACCTTAAGTGTTTTTAAAAGAAAAAATGCTTGTCCATGAGACCACATTTTTCACCTGTCCTATTGTCATAAGCCAAGTGACTGTATACATTCTGGCTATGTGTCTAGATCTGGAAATTAGAAGGTAAGTGACTTCATAAATACAGTAGTCCCTTCTTATCTGTGAGGGGTAGGTTTCAAAATCTCCAGTGAATGCCTGAAACCATGGACAGTATATAACTACATTTTTTCCTATACATATGTATGTATTACAGAGTTTAACATCAGTAACTAATAAAGTAGGACAAATCTAACTATTCTATTATAAAAGCTATGTGAATGTGGTCCTCCTTTCTCTCATAATATCTTATTGTACTGTATGCACCCTTCTAATGATTGTAGATGGTAAGTAGCTCTGTGATGAGATTAAAGTGAAGTGAATGATACAGGTTGTGAGGTAGTATTAGCCTACTACTGACCTCCTGACAATGTCAGAAGAAACTATCTGCTTCTGGACCATAGTTAACTGTAGCTAACTGAAACCATAAAGAGCAAAGCTGCAGACTAGAGGTGTGGGGGTGGACTACCACAGAATATAATAGTTGTGTATATAAAATAATTCAAATGTCTGATACCTCAAATTACATCACAAATAAATGAGATTAGGGAAAGATTAAGAGCTATAGATAATAATTTGTTATACCATTTCCTGAAAGAACTGTAAAACTTTAAAACAATATATTAGAAAGTACACGATTTAAATTATATCAGACAATTACTGATTTTTTAAATGCTTTCCTCTGCCAAGTAATTTATTGTGTTGCTTTCCTTACTTTTACAAAGCCCAAAGAAAAAGATACCTGAAACCGATTAGTGGCAAAATCTATGAAAAGGAAAAACTATCGGAGTAGATGGACTTAACAAATAAATACAGAACAAATAAATACAGAACATTCCATCCAACCACAACAAAACAAACATTCATCTCAAGTGCTCATGGAATGTTCTCCAGGGCAGGTAATATGCTAGACCACAAAATAAGTCTTAATAAATTAAAAAAAAATCATACCAAGTATTTTTTTCAACCACAATAGTATCAAACTATAAATCACAGAAGAAAACTGTAACCTTGTAACCATTAATTCTCCATAGTTAAGAGTCTATTTCTTGGTTTGGCTCTCTTTTTTTCCCTTTGCTCATTTGTTTTGTTTCTTAAATTCCACATATGAGTGAAGTTATTATAGTATTTGTCTCTGACTGACTTATTTTGCTAAACATAATACTGTTTAGCTCCATCCATGTTACTGCAATTGGCAAGAGTTCATTCTTTTTCATGGCTGAGTAATATTCCATTGTAGATGTATATATTTATATCACTCTTCATTCATCAGTCAATAGACACTTGGGACAATTCCATAATTTGACTATTCTAGATAATAATGCTGCATGAGAGTACATGTAACCCTCTGATTTAGCATTTTTCTATCCTGTGGGTAAATACCTAGTAATGCAATTACTAGATCATAAGGTATTTCCATTTTTAACTTTCTGAGGAAACCTCATACTGTTTTCCAGAATAGGTGCATTCCCACAAATAAAGCAAGAGAGTTCCCCTTTCTCCACAGTCTCACCAACCCCTGTTGTTTCTTGTGGTGTTGATTTTAGCCATTCTAACAGGTGGGAAGTGATACCTCATTATAGTTTTGATTTGTATTTCCCTTATGGTAAGTGATACTAAGTATCTTTTCATTTGTTTGTTGGTCATCTGTATGTCCTTTTTGGAAAAAAAAAATGTCTATTCATGTCTTCTGCTCATTTTTAAATTGGATTATTCATTTTTGTGGTATTGAGTTTTTAAGTTCTTCGTAGATTTTGGAAACAAGCTTTATCAGATATGTAATTTGCAGATATCTTCCCCAATTCTGCAGGTTGCCTTTTAGTTTTGTTGATTGTTTCCTTCACTTTACAGAATCTTTTTATTTTGATGTAGTCCCAATAGTTTTTGTTTTCCTTGCCTCAGGAGACATACCTGATAAGAAGTTTTGCTACAGCTAATAACAGACATTAGTTACTGCTTGAGTTCTCCTCTAGGATTTTGATGTTTTCCCATCTCACATTTAGGTATTTCATCATTTTGAATTTATTTTGGTGTATGGTGTAAGAAAATGATTGTTTCATTCTTTTGCATGTTGCTATTTTTCCCAACACCATTTGTCAGAGACTGTCTTTTTCCCATTGGATATTCTTTCCCACTTGGTCAAGGTAAATTGATAATATAGTTGTGGATTCATTTCTTGGTTTTTCCATTCTGTTCCACCAAAACAGACACATAGATTAATGGAATAAATAGAAAACCCAAAAAGAGAAATATTTAAAATGCCTCCAGACAAATGAAAATGGAAATACAACATGCCAAAACTTATGGGAGGTCACAAAAGCTGTTCCAAGAAGGAATTTTTATAGCAATAAATGGCTATATCATAAAACATGAAAATTTCAAATAAGCAACCTAAACTTACATCTCAAGGATCTAGATTATGAAGAACAGATGGAGTCCAAAGTTAGTAGAAGGAAAAAAATTAAAAAATCAGAACAGAAATGATTGAGATAGAGACTAAAAAATAGAAAGGATCAATGAAACAAAGAGCTGGTGCTTTGAAAAGATGAAATGGACAAATTTTACCAAGAAAAAAGAGAGAGCTCAGATAAATAAAATCAAAAATGAAAGAGGAATCTTACTTAACAAAGTATCTCATAATACTTTAAAGTAAGTTGTATCCAGCTTTTTTGGAACTAGAGGGTATTATGCTTAGTGAAATAAGTCAATTGGAGAAAGACAACTATCATATGATCTCCCTGATATGAGGAAATGGAGATGCAACATGGGGGCTTTGGGGGGTAGACAAGATGGGATCGGGAGGGAGATAAACCATAAGAGACTCTTAATCTCACAAAACAAACTTAGGGTTGCCGGGGGGGGGGGGGGGGGGGGGGGGGGACGGAAGTAGGGAGAGGGTGGTGGGGTTATGGACATTGGGGAGGGTATGTGCTATGGTGAGTGCTGTCGATTCACAGACCTGTACCCCTGGGGCTAATAATACATTATATGTTTATTAAAAAAATAAAAAAAATTATTAAAAAAATTTAAAAATAAATAAATAAATAAATAAAATAGATCATCTATTTCAAGGGGGAAAAAAAATGAAAGAGGAGACATTACAATGGATACTCGAATATAAAGGATCACAAGCAACTACTAGGGGTGCCTCGATGGCTCAGTGGGTTAAGCCTCTGCCTTTGGCTCAGGTCATGATCCCAGTGTCCTGGGATCTGAGCTCTGCATCAGGCTCTCTTCTCAACAGGGAGTCTTCTTCCTCCTCTCTTCTGCCTGCCTCTCTGCCTACTTGTGATCTCTGTCAAATAAATAAATAAAATCTTTTAAAAAATAAAGAAAAAAAAGAGACCACTATGCAAAGCTATACACCAACAAATTAAATAATCTAAAAGGAATGTATACATTTTTAGAAACATACAACTTATCAAGAGTGAATCATGAAAAATAGAAAACCTGAATAGGGGCAGCTGGCTGGCTCAGTCAGTTAAGTGACTGGCTCTTGATTTCAGTTTGGGTCATGATGTCAGGGTCATGAGATCTAGCCGTGAGTTGGGTTCTATGCTCAGCATAGCATCTGCTTGTACCTCTCCCTTCCTCTATTCCCCTCCCCCCAACACTTGTATTCACACAGGTATACTCTTTCTCTCAAATAAATACATAAAATCATTAAAAAGAATGAACAGACTAATTACTAGTAAGGAAATTTAATCAGTAAAAAAAAAGCTTCCCACCAAACAAAAGCCCAGGACCAGGACCAGAATTCACTGGTAAATTCTACTAAATACTTGAAAAAGAAAAATGAATACCAATCTTTCTCAAGATCCTCCAAAAAGTAACAAAGGTGGGAACACTTCCACACTAATTTTATGAGGTATTACTCTGAGACCAAAGACAGACAAGGATGCCTCAAGAAAAAAAAAAAAATTACAAGCCAATATCCCTGATGAACATAGCTGCAAAAGAGCTCAACAAAATATAAGCAAAGTTAATTCAATAATACATTAAAAGGGTTACACAACACAATCAATTGGGGTTTATTATGGGGATGAAAAATGGCTCAACATCAACAAATCTATTAATGCTATAGACACATTAACATAAAAAATAAATATTTTGTTATCATCTCAATAGAAGGAAAGTTTTTGACAAAACTCAACACCCATTTATAATAAAAACTCTCAACATAGTGGGCATAGAGGAAACATACCTCAACAAAATGAGAAGTCCATAACTAATATCATACTTAAGGGTAAAAACTGAAAGCTTTCTCTCTAAGATCAGTCAGAAGCCAGGGATGCCTAATCTCTCTACTTGTATTCAACACAGTATTAGCAGTGCTCCACAGAGGAACTGAGCAGGAAAGAAGAAATAAAAGAACCCCAGTCAGAAAGGAAGAACTAAAATGGTCGTTATTTGCGGATGTCATGGTATTGTAGATAGAAAATCCTAATATCTCCATTGAAACACTATAGAACTAACAAATTCAGTAATGGTACAGGATATAAAATTGATTTTTAAACATAGTTTCATTTTTATACATTCATTACAAACTATCAGAAAGAGAAATTAAGGGGACAATCCCATTTGTAATTGCATTGAAGAGAATAAAATATCTAGAAATAAATTTATCCAAGGACATAGAAGACTTATACAATGAAGACAATAAAACACTGATGAAAGAAACTGAAGACACAAATAAAAAGATATTCCATGGTTATGGACTAGAAGAATTACTATTATGAAAATGTCCACACTACACAAAGTAATCTTTAGATTCAATGCAATCCCTACCAATATTCTAATACCATTTTTCAAAGAAATAGAACAAAGAATCATCATGGAACAACAGAAGATCCTAAATAACCAAAGCACTCTTATGATCAAAGGTAGAGGCATCATGCTTCCTGATTTCAAACTATATTGCAGAGCTGAAGCAATCAAAACAGTATGGTAATGTCATAAAAACAGATACATAGACCAATGGCACAGAATGGTGAGCTCAAGAATAAACCCACACATATATGGTCAATTAATTTATGACACAGAAACCAAGAATATATAATGGATAAAGGAAAGTCTCTTCATAAATAGTACTGGGAAAACTGGACAGTCAGATGTTAAAAAATGAAACTGTACTACTCTCTAAAACCATACACAAAAACTAACTCAACATGGATTAAAGACTTGAATATAAGACCAAAAACCGTTCTGTTTTTGTTTGTTTGGTTGTTTGGGTTGGCAAGCTCTTTGACCCTAGTCTTGTCAATGACTTTTTGGGTTTGACACCAAAAGCCAAAGCATGAAAAGCAAAAATAACACGCTTGTTGTACAGCAAAAAATAATAATTCAACACAACAAAAAGGCACCTACTGAATGAGTGAAAATATTTGCAAATTATGTATCTGAGAAGAGATGAATATCCAGAATGTATAAGGAACTCCTACAACTCAAAAGCAAAAAGCAAGCAAAAAATCCAATTTAAAAATGCACAGGGAAATAATAGACATATTTTTTAAATTTTTTAAAATTTTTTCATAAACATATAATGTATTATTAACCCCAGGGGTACAGGTCTGTGAATCACCAGGTTTAGACACTTCACAGCACTCACCATAGCACATACCCTCCCCAATGTTCATAATTCCACCACCTGCTCCCTACCCCACTCCCCCCAGCCCCCCTCAGTTTGTTTTGTGAGATTATGAGTCTCTTATGATTTGTCTCCCTCCCGATCCCTCTTATTTCATTTTTCTCTTCCTATCCGCCAAACCCCCCATGTTGCATCTCCACCCTCTCATATCAGGGAGATCATATGATAGTTGTCTTTCTCTGACTGACTTATTTCACTAAGCATAATACCCTCTAGCTCCATCCATGTCGTTGCAAATGGCAAGATTTTATTTCTTTTGATGGCTGCATAGTATTCCATTGTGTGTATGTGTGTGTGTGTGTGTGTGTGTGTGTGTGTATGTATATATATATATATATATATCTTCTTTATCCATTCATCTGTTGATGGAATCTAGGTTCTTTCCATAGTTTGACTATTGTGGACATTGCTGCTATAAACATTCAGGTGCACATGCCCACTCGGATCACTACGTTTGTATCTTTAGGGTAAATTCCCAGTAGTGCAATTGCTGGGTCATAGGGTAGTTCTATTTTCAACATTTTGAGGAACCTCCATGCTGTTTTCCAGAGTGGTTGTACCAGCTTGCATTCCCACCAACAGTGTAGGAGGGTTCCCCTTTCTCTGCATCCTCGCCAGCATCTGTCATTTCCTCACTTGTGAATTTTAGTCATTCTGACTGCTGGGAGTTGGTATCTCATTGTGGTTTTGATATGTATTTCTCTGATGCCGAGTGATGTGGAGCACTTTTTCATGTGTCTGTTGACCATCTGGATGTCTTCTTTGCAGAAATGTCTGTTCATGTCCTCTGCCCATTTCTTGATTGGATTATTTGTTCTTTGGGTGTTGAGTTTGATAAGCTCTTTATAGATTTTGGTTACTAGCCCTTTATCTGATGAGACACATTTTTTCCGAATAACAGAATGCATAGATAGCCAAGTTAAAAGGTGATCAACATCACTGATCATTAGGGACAGGCAAATCAAACCCATAATGAAGTATCACTTCATAACCTGTTAGAATAGCTAATTATCAAAAAGACTAGAGAAAAGAATTGCTGGCAAAGATGTAGAAAAAAAAAGAACCCTTATACACTGTTGGGATTATAAAGGAGCGTAGCCACTATGGAAAACAGTATGGGTATTCCTCAAAAAATTAAAAATAGAACTACCAGGGGTACCTGGGTGGCTCAGTTGGTTAAGCAGCTGCCTTGAGCTCATGATCTCACAGTCCTGGGTCCTTGCTCAGTGGGAGCTTGCTTCTCCCTCCACCCCACTCATGCTCTCACTTGTTATCTCTGTCACTATCTCTGTCTTTCTCTCTCTCTCTCTCTCAAATAAATAAATAAAACCTTAAAAAAAATAGAACTACCATTTTAGCCAGCAATTATACTTTGGAAATTTATCTGAAGAATACTAAGACACTAGCTCAAAGAGATATACATACTCCCATATTCATTAGAACATTGCTCATAGTAGTCGGGACATGAAATTATATCTAATTTTATATATAAAATATAAGTGCTTATATATTCAATAATGTGTAATTTTATATAATTTATACATATTAAATATATTAAATATATGAATATATGTGTATAAAATATATATTTACATATTAAATATAAATATTATCATATAATAGAAATATTATTCAACCATAAAAAAGAACAAAATCCTGCCATTTTTAACAACATGGTTGGACACTTGAGGGCATTATGCTAAGTGAAACAGGTCAGGCAGAAAAAGAAAAGCACCATATGACCTCACATATATGTGCAATCTTAAAAAAACAATACAAAGCAAAATAAAAAAGAACAATAGATATGAAGAATATACTGGTATTTGCCAGAGTCAAGGGTTTGGTGCTGGTAAAGTGGCTTAAGGGGGGGGGGGGTCAAAAGTTACAAACATCCAGGAATAAAATAAATAAGTCATGGGAATATCATGTACAGCAAGGTGACTATGTTAATAATATTGTATTGCATATTTGAAAATTGCTAAGAAAGTAGACCTTAAAAATTTTTTTTAAGATTTTATTTATTTATTTGAAAGAGAGAGAGAGAGCATGAGAGGGGAGAATGTCAGAGGGAGAAACAGACTCCCTGCAGAGCTGGAAGCTCAACATAGGACTCAATCACAGGATTTTGGGATCACAGTCTGAGCCAAAGGCAGTGGACCAACCAACTGAGCCATCCAGACACCCCAATCTTAAAAAATATTACCCTAAGAAAAAACTTTTTTTTTAAAAGATTTTATTTATTTATTTGACAGAGAGAGAGAGATCACAAGTAGGCAGAGCAGCAGACAGAGACAGAGGGGAAGCAGGCTCCCTGCTGAGCAGAGAGCTGGATGCGGGGCTCAATCCCAGGACCCTGAGATTATGACCTGAGCCAAAGGCAGAGGCCTTAACCCACTGAGCCACCCATGTGCCCCAGAAGAACTTTTTATAATTATGCGTATGTTGATGAATGTTTACAAGACTTATTATGATGACTTTTATTTTGCAATCTATAAAATTACAAATTATTACACTATACCTGAAACTAATGTAATAAGTCAATCATATGTCTACTAAAAAGAAAAGGAGATGCAAAATTAATTTTCTGAGCAACATAGTCCAAAGACTGTACTGCCAGAAAAAATACCAATTTAAAGGTAACCAATGGATTAGAAGTTTAATTATATATTCTGTGGTAGATGAAGACCGTTCACTTTATTGCCTTATATTGTATATAGTATGTAATGTATATATCTAAATATAAGTACACCTATATGCATTTTATGTGAAATATTAATTTTATTTTACGTTGCTTATGTATACATTTTATAGTTAATAATTTCATAATAACAATGAAAACCATAAAAAATGAGGTTGGTGTGGATTAATAATGGCAGTTGATTTATTTTCTCCACACTAGTAACAGTAATGACAAAAAACCTCAGTTTGTGCTCTATAACTTCCTTGGGGCAATGGGGAAGTTATTATTTGGTTCATTACATATTAATTTTCAAAATTAAGTTTCTCCTAAAACTTATTTTTCCAAACAAATCAACTACAAAAGATAGGAAAACATATTTTTATGTGCAGACATTTAGCTTCTCTTTAAAAAATAACACAAAGCAGTTATTTTACTTAGATTCATTTCCAAAGTCACTGCTCTCATTAGGGGGGAGAAAAAAGGAAAAAAAGGGCTGCTTTTAAAAGCATGTGAAACTACATTAATTTTCTTCTAGAACATTTAGCCTCAGGTGTAAATTTGCCTTGTATTAACTGTCACACAAGAAGATAAAAGCACTTTGAAAAAAAATGTAAAGCCAAGCTATATTTAGGTTATGAACGCTTAGGTATAAGGAGGAGAAACCCAGAGAACTACAGTTTTTCTTTCAATAGCAGATTTCTCCTCTAATGCTAATGTTTTACTTTTTCTAGAATCCATTATTATAAATCAGGAAACTGTAATATGCTTCCTTATAAGCCAATTTGTTTCTAACACTTGCCTATAGTAAGGAAACTTTAATTCTCAATCTGAGTCTCCAAGTCTGAATTTTTGATTCTGCAACACTGATACATAGTTATCTTCAAACACAATGTAAATGTACTATTTCCATTGCATTTCTATGTGATCATTTTTGACCTTAAAAATAGTTTATGTATGGGGCACCTGGGTGGCTCAGTGGGTTAAGCCTCTGCCTTCGGCTCAGGTCATGATCCCAGGGTCCTGGGATTGAGCCTCACATTGGGCTCTCTGCTCGGCAGGGAGCCTGCTTCCTCCTCTCTCTCTGCCTGCCTCTCTGCCTACCTCTCTGCCTACTTGTGATCTCTGTCCATCAAGTAAATAAATAAAATCTTAAAAAAAATAGTTTATGGGGGCGCCTGGGTGGCTCAGTGGATTGGGCCGCTGCCTTCGGCTCGGGTCATGATCTCAGTGTCCTGGGATCGAGCCCCGCATCGGGCTCTTTGCTCAGCGGGAGCCTGCTTCTCTCTCTCTCTCTGCCTGACTCTCCGCCTACTTGTGATTTCTCTCTCTGTCAAATAAATAATAAAAAAATAAAATCAAAAAAAAAAAAAATAGTTTATGTATATGTGCTACAAAGAAATCTTGATGAAATAATTAAATTACATTATTTTAATATGTAATTTTAACAAACCTAAAAAGAATTTTTGTTACTTCTATGTTATTACTATGTTTCTATGTATGTTATGATGTTATTAATAAGGATTATATTAAGTTTAAACTATTATTTTCTTTCTTTAATTTAGATATCATATATATGTTTGATATTTATATAAAATATGTATTTTTTAAGATTTATTTATTTGACAGAGATCACAAGCAGGCAGAGAGGCAAGCAGAGAGATGGGGGTGGGGTGGGGAAGCAGGCTCCCTGCTAAACAGAGAGCCCGATGTGGGGCACTATCCCAGGACCCTGAGATCATGACCTGAGCTGAAGGCAGAGGCTTAACCCACTGAACAACCGGGGCTCCTCTGTATTTTTTTTTTCCCAAAGAAGTGAAGCGTGCTCACTTGCTTGGTCCAATTTGAGTTCCTCAACTGCTTCTTATACTCAGTGTTAAAACAAACTGTTTCTTAGTAAGTGCACAGATATAATGTGTGATAGTATATTAATGTCATATCTTTTAAGATATACCCTTCATTTGTATGTATGAAAATTTTTCTTACAATATTCTATTAGAAATTAAATAATATTAAGGGTATTATATAGTTTGTTTTATAAAATATCATTTTATTCCCTCAGTCTAGAGTAAAAACTAATCTAATATTCACAAATGCTATTCAATAAATTTAAGTTTTTAGATATTTGCCATTTCATATTTTAATATTTCCTCCCACATTCACTTTTTTCTTCTTCCTTATATAGACTGTTTTTGCCTTTAAGCTCTAATATGTAGTTATTAAAGTAATTTTTTTAAAAGGCTTAAACTCTTCCCATTTGACAACAATTTGTGATATTTTATTAAATAATCAGAAAAGGCTGGGAAAATATGGTGGCAAAGTAGAAGACCCTGTTTCAACCGGTCCCCTAAAGTGAGCTAATTATCTAGCAGAATACTCTGAACATCCATGAAATCAGCCTCAGATGTAAGATTATACACCTCTGGATCTCTGTGAGGGCAGAAGATGTCAGTGGAGAGGTAAAGCAGAGTGGGAATGTAGGGACTGATATTGGAGGATAAACAGAAGGAAAAAGGAACCACCAGAAGAGATCCACTGGAAAGTAATACCCTGGCCCTGTTCTTGGACCAGCATTAACTTGGAGTCTGGTTAAGAGCACTCAAAAAGAGCAAAAGGTCTTAAGGGACAAACTGGTGGAATCGGGCAGTCATGGGCATGGGCCTAAGCCCACGGACCAAGGACAGCCACCATTGGTGACCACCAATGCTGGAGAGAGGGGCGCGCAGGAATCTCCAGTTCCTGGTCCTGGAGCCCCAGGTTGCATGGCTTGCACCACCAATCAGTTGGGCATCCTCCCGACCCCGCACAAGGGAGTCTGATATGGGCGCCCGCCTGTGCTCTCTAGAGCCTTTTCCACTCCGTGAGTGTTGCACAATAGGGATCTGACCCATTCCCCTCCCTCACCTGAGAGAGCTCCATGTGGGCGCTAGGCAGAGGTCTCTAAGACTGGCTGAGGGTCCGGATGCCCCACCCTGAACTCAGTGCTATCGCTTGTCAGGACCCCTCAGCAGCGACCGTTGCAATTGTGAGGTCTGGACCCCAGACAGCAGTCCCGGCAAAGGCAACCACTGGAAGTGGGCTCCCTGGACCAAAATTGTTTGTAGTTTTAGAGGCATGGGAATGCAGACACAAGCGGGTGCTTTGGGTGACCCCTGAGACAGTGGCTGAGGATGTGCACTGCCTGTGGAGGGCACAGTTCAGTGGAGTTTGCAGAGGCGGAGTCTGAGTGCTCTGAACCACCCAGAGGGGAGCAGACTGAGGCTTCTCTCTGAGACAGAGGACTGGGTGTAATTTGCTTTCTACTAAACCTCCCAAAAGCCCCCAAAGCCACTAAAGAACAAAAAACTCCAGAGAACAAAAGCCTAAAAAACTAGTTTCTAGAGAGCCCAGCACCTTCATAGGGAATAGAAAGACTCAACCCAAACCAAAACTGACTGAAAAACAATGTGACAGGCCCCTCTCCCAGAAAGCCAACTGAAAGAATGAGAACACAACCACCACAGGGTCCCCATAAAACTAAAACTCCAACATCAGGAGAAAACAATATATTAAACTCCCAGGATTGCCCTAAAACCTGTATATTTCATAGATAAAACTTTTATTTTTAATTCACTCTCACTATTCTTCTATTTTTTAAACCTACTTGCCATTACAACTAGAGGTTTAATGAACATATTCCATAATAACCTTTTAACTTGAACTTTTTTCATACATATACCTGTGTTTTCCTTTATCTTTTCTATTTTTTTAATACACATATAGATATAAGTGTCAAGGTAATCGTTTTCCCTAATCAATACTACCCCCTATATATAAACCAGTTTTAATATCCCTTTATCTCTAGAAAGTTGAGTCCTTTAACATAAATATCAAGATACATCCAGGAATAATCAAAATAATATTCTTCGCCCACATCGAGGATTTATAACCACACTCCCATTTCTTTCTTCTGTCAATGTCTCTGTGTTTTTGTTTTTGTACTGGTATTATATAAATCTTATCCTTGGGGTTCATTTTGGCTGGGTTCTTTTTTTTCCCTTGTCATTTACTTTTGTTGGTCTTTTAGTTTGTCCATTCTTGTTTATATACCATATATATCTTACTTTGGGGGCTCATTTTGGCTGGGTCTTCTCTCTCTATCTCTCTTTTTAATTCTTTCTTTTTGGTGGTGAACTCCAATTGCTCCAAAATGTCCCAGGGTGCACCTTGCCTGGATTGTGGTTGATATATTTAGTTACATATCCCCTCACCCACCTCTCATCAAAATGACTAGGAGGAGGAACACCCAACAGAGAAAAAATTCAGAGACCATTACCTCTCCATCAGAACTATTAGATATGGACATAAACAGTATGTTTGAAAGGAAATTCAGGGTAAAAATTATCCAGGCAATGGGTAGGTTAGAGAAGACTATTAGTGGCAATATAGAGGGCAGAAGTGAAAGCCACCCAGGGAGAAGTTAAAAATGCTATCAATGAGATCCAATCTAAATTAAAAACTCTAACAGCAAGGGTAACCAAAGCAAAAAATAGAATTAGTGATCTAGAGGACATACGGACAGAAAAAAAGGAGGAGGAGGCATGGAAGAAACAACTTAGAAGCCATGAGAAACAGAATTAGGGAAATAAATGACACCTTGAAACATTCCTACGTCAGAATTATTGGGATCCATGAGGGGGTGGAGAAAGAGAGAAGAATAGAAGATATAGCTGACCAAATTCTAGATTAAAATTTTCTAAATCTGGGGAAAGGAACCAGCCTTTGTGTCCTAGAGGCAGAAAGAACACCCCCCCCCCAAGATCAGCAAATGTAGGAAGACCTCGAGGTACTTGATTGTGAAACTGATGAAACATAATTTTAGACAAGAGCTTCTGAGGGCAACTAGGGGGAAGAGATTCCTTATGTACAGAAGAAGGTCCAAATAATGTCAGACCTATCCACAGAAACCTGAAAGCACTGGCAAGACCTAATTAGGGCACTAAATGAGAAGAACATGCAGTCAAGAATATTTTATCTAGCAAGGCTGACATTCAAAATGGATGGAGAAATAAAAGAACTTACAAGACCAGCAAGATTTAAACGATTATGTGACCACCAAGTTGTCACTACAAGAAATATTAAGCAGGATTCTATGAAAGGAGAAAGAACCCAAGAGTGTCATAGAACAGAAATTTACAGAGACAATCTATAGAAACAAGGACTTCACAGGCAACATGATGTCAAAAAAACATGTCTTTCTATAATTGCTCTCAACATAAATGGCCTAAATGCTCCCATAAAACAGCACAGAGTTGCAGATTGGATAATACAACAGGACTTGCCATATGATTTCAACAAGAGACCCATTTGAAACCTAAATATACATCCAGACTGAAAGGGAAGGGATGAAAAAGCATATTTCATGCCAGTGGGTCTCAAAAGAAAGCTGGGGTAAGGATTCTCATATCAGATGAATTAGATTTTAAACTAAAGACTGTAGTCAGAGATAAAGAAGGACATTACATTATTATTAAAGGGTCTATCCAACCAAGCAGATATAACAATTGTAAATATTTATGCCCTCAATACAGAAGCAGCCAACTTCATAAGACAAATGTTAATCAAGATAAGAGTAATATTGATATGAATGGATATATTAATAATAGTGGATCTTATCACGCCACTCAGTAATAAATGATCCAAGCAGAAATTAATAAAGAAACAAGAGCATTGAATGACACATTGGACCAAATGGACCTCATAGATACATACAGAACATTCTACCCTAAAACAACAGAATACTCATTCTTCTCAAGTGCACATGGAACATTCTCCAGATAGGCAACATACTGGGTCACAAATCAGGCATCAACTGATACCAAAAGACTGAGATTATTTCCTGCATATTCTCAGACCACAATGCCTTGAAACTGGAACTCAACCACAAGAAAAACTTAAAAGGAATTCAAACACATGGAAGCTAAAGACCACTCTACTTAAGAATGTTTGGATCAACCAAGAAATCAAAGAACTTATACAATTCATGAAAACCAATGAGGATGAAGACACATCGGTCCAAAACCTATGGGATACAGCAAAGGAGGTCCTAAGGGGGAAATACATACCCATCCAAGGCTCAATCAAAAAAAAATGGAAAAACCCAGAATACACCAGCTCTCTTTACACCTTGAAGAAAACTGGAAAATCAACAACAAATTTAGCCCACTCCACGCACAAGAAGGGAAATAATCAAGATTAGAGCAGAGATCAAATGACATAGAAACTAGAGATATAGTAGAACACATCAACGAAACCAGAAGCTGGTTTCTTGAAAGAATCAATAAGATCGATAAACCACTGGCCAAACTAATCCAAAAGAAAAGAGAGAGAACCCAAATCAATAAAATTATGAATGAAAAGGGAGATTACAACTAACAGCAAGGAAATAGAAATAATCATCAGAAATTATTATCAACAGTTATATGCCAATAAGTTAAGCAACCTAGATGAAATGGATACATTCCAGGAAATCTATAAACTTGCAAGACTGAATCAGGAAGAAATTGACAACATGAATAGACCAATATTTAGTAATGAGATTGAAGCAGTGATCAAAAACCTCCCAAAAAACTAGAGCCCAGGACCTGAGGGATTCCCTAGAGAATTCTACCAAATGTTCAAAGAAGAAATAATACCTATTCTCCTGAAGCTGTTTCAAATACTAAAAGCAGAATGAAAACTTTCAGACTCATTCTATGAAGCCAGCATTACCCTGATCCCCAAACCAGGCAAAGACCCCATCGAAAAGGAGAATTTCAGACCAATATCCCTGATGAATACGGATGCCAAGATTCTCAACAAGATCCTAGCTAATAGGATCCAAAAAGTACATTAAAAGATTATCCAGGGCACGTGGGTGGCTTGGTGGATTAAGCCTCTGCCTTCAGCTCAGGTCATGATCTCAGGGTCCTGGGATCAAGCCCTGCATAGGGCTCTCTGCTCAGTGGGGAGCCTGCTTCCCCCCTCTCTCTGCCTGCCTCTCTGCCTTCTTGTGATCTCTCTCTCTCTCTGTCAAAAAACAAAAACAAAAACAAAAACAAAAAAACCAAAAAACAAACAAACAAAAAATAAAATAAAAAGATTATCCACCATGACCAGGTGGGATTTATCTATGGAATCAAGGGTGGTTCAACATTTGTATATCAATGTGATAGAACAAATCAATAAGAGAAGAGAGAAGAACCACATGGTCCTCTCAATTGATGTAGAAAACATTTGACAGCATACAGCATCCGCTCCTGATAAAAATGCTTCAGAATATAGGCATAGAGGGAACATTCCTCAATTTCATAAAATCTAGCTAGAAGAAACCCACAGCGACTATCATTCTCAATGGGGAGAAACTGACAGCCTTCCCACTGAGATCAGAAACATGACAGGGATGTTAACACTCGCCACTGTTCAGCATGTACTAGAAGTCCTAGCAACAGCCATCAGACAACAAAAAGAAACAAAAGGTATTCAAACTGGCAAAAAAGAAGTCAGACTCTCTCTCTTCTCAAATGACATGATACTTTATATGGAAAACCCAAAAGATTTCACCCTTCAAACTACTAGAACTCATACAACAATTTAATAATGTGGCAGGATACAAAATCAGTGCACAGAAGTCAGATGCTTTCTTATACACTAACAAAGAAAAGATTGGGGAATCAGAGAATCGTTTCCATTTACTACAGCACCAAGAACCATAAGATACCTGGGAATAAATCTAACCAAAAAGGTAAAGGATCTCTACTCAAGGAAACTACAGAACACTCATGAAAGAAATTGAAGAGGACACACAAAGATGGAAAAGCATTCTATGCTCATGGATCAGAAGAATAAACATTGTTAAAATGTCTATGCTGCCCAGAGAAATCTAAACTTTAAATGCCATCCTGATCAAAATTCCATGGGAATTTTTTAAAGAGTTGGAACAAACAATCCTAAACTTTGTAGGGAACTGGAAGAGAACTCTAATCACTAAGGAAATGTTGAGAAAAAAACAATGTTGAGGGCATCATGTTGCCTGATTTCAAACTTTACTACAAAGCTGTGATCAGCATGGTACTGGCACAAAAACAGATACATAGACCAGTGGAACAGAGTAGAGAGCCCAGATATGGACCCCTCAACTCTAGGGTCAACTAATCTTTCACAAAGCAGGAAAAAATATCCAGTGGAAAAAAGACAATCTCTTCAATACATGGTGCTGGGGAACTGGACAGCTATGTATAGAAGAATGAAACTCAACCATTCTCTTACACCATACACAAAGATAAACTTAAAATGGATGAAAGACCTCAACCTGAGGCAGGAATCTATCAAAATCCTAGAGGACAACATTGGCAGTAATGTCTTCGATATCATCCATAGCAACATCTTTCAAGGCATGTCTCCAAAGCAAAGGAAACAAAAGCAAAAATGATCTTTTGGGACTTCATCAAGATCAAAAGCTTCTACACAGCCAAGGAAATAGTCAACAAAGCAAAGAGGCAACCCACGGAATGGGAGAAGATGTTTGCAAATGACACTACAGAGAAAGGGCTGATATCCAAGATTTATAAAGAACTCAAACTAAGTACCAAAAAAAACCCAGATAATTATGTTGAAAAATGGGCATTAGATATAAACAGACAATTCTCCAAAGAATACATACAAATGGCTAACAGACACATGAAAAAATATTCATCATTATTAGCCATCAGGTAAATTCAAATCAAAACCACATTGAGATACCATCTTACACCAGTTAGAATAGCCACCATTAACAGGACAGGAAACAACATGTGTTGGAGAGGATGTGGAGAAAGGGGAACCCTCTTACACTGTTGGTGGGAACACAAGTTGGTGCAGCCATTTTGGAAAACAGTGTGGAGATTCCTTTAAAAATTAAAAATAGAGATATCCTATGACCCTGCAATTGCACTACTGGATATTTATCCCACAGATACAGATATTGAAAAGAAGGGCCATCTGTACCCCAATGTTCACAGCAGCAACAGCCATAGTCACCAAACTGTGGAAAGAGACAAGATGCCCTTCAACAGATGAGTGGATAAAGATGATATGGACCATATATGCAGTGGAGCATCATGTCTCCATCAGAAAGGATGAATACCCAACTTTTGTATCAGCATGGATGGTACTGGAAGAGATTATGCTGAGTGAAATAAGTCAAGGAGAGTCGATTATCATATGGTTTCACTTACTTGTGGAGCATAAGGAATAACAGAGAGGACATTGGGAGATGGAGAGAAGTGAGTTGGAGGAAATTGGAGGAGGAGACAAACCATGAAAGACTGTGGACTGTGAGAAACAAACTGAGGGTTTTGGAGGGGGTGTGATGAGTGGGGTGAGCCAGGTGCTGGGTATTATGGAGGGCACGTATTGCATGGAGCACTGGGTGTGGTGCATAAACAATGAATTTGGAACACAGAAAAAAATTAAATTAAATCAAATAAATAAATAATCAGGAAAGGTGATTAAAAAAGTAAATCTGTTGAAACAATATATGTATTATTATTTGTAATTTTATTTTTCTTAGAGTAGAAAAGATATGAGTAAATGTAGCCCAAAATCCCAAATCAAATAAAGAATAATGAAAATGACACCTGTGATCTTACAAAAATTATAATCATCATGTCAAAGAAATTCTAAAGATGAACTATAAAACAAATCCAAAGTCTAAAGACTAACTTGGTAAAAAAAAAAAAAAAATTGTAGCAACAGGTATTGCTAACTCCCTAAAACTGTCCTCAGGTCCATGTGTAAATCTAGTCCTTCTATAGGAACATGGACAATGTTGATGAAAAGACAAATCTCATACTAAAATCAAAAATATGAGAAAAGATATAAATTTGTAATATGTTTAACTTTACTAGTAAATCCCAATTTTAAACACATGACATTTTGAATTATTGCATTTTTAAAAATTATGAACATTGATAAACCCATGTTTGGTAATATAGGAAAGAAATATGTGTTTTGAAGACCCCAAATTTGTACAATTTATAAAAATGTAAATTGTTCCAGAGCTCCTGAAGAGCAATGTAACACTGTATATCACATAAAACTTGGATGTAATTTGTCCTAGCTATCTTTCAAATAGAAATTTATACTTGGATGAGGGGACAGTGTGATGAGCAAAATCTGTGAAAAGGAATGGGAAAGAGAGGCTTCCAGGTATGGAATAAATAGATCAATGGAATAAAAGACTCAGCAGAGGGAGTATAGTCAACGATATTCTAACAACTTTCAATGGTAGATACACTTCTAGTGAGAAAAGCATAACATATGGAGAAGCTTAATCACTGTGATGTACACCTATATGTAATGTAACACTGTGAGTCAGCCACACTTGAGAGCATTGTGTTAACAAAGAAAGAAATGAATACTAGGTAGATAATTGTACATGCTCACTAGCTTCTGTCCCTATGTATATCTATATACTATCATTTATATAGGTAATGGTGAAAAAATAAAATTTGCTTAAAAAAATAATTAGGGTAGCAGAATGGTAACTTAGAGTATGCTTATATAATAGAATCCTAGCCAGCCACTAAAATGACAATGTATACTTAAATTACTGCCATGGAAAGCAATACATAACATATTAGTCATTGAATACATCAGGGTCCATAACTAAGACCTGGTTAAATTAAAAGTTTGTACTACAGTTGCAAAGTGCTATGTGTTTGGCTTAATATTTGAAATACTTACCCAAACATTAGCAATTATTATTATTTTTTTTAGTAGGGGGGATTTCAATGAATGTGATTTCTATTTCTTTTGTTTATGTTTTTTAGATTGAGAATAGTACTGATCACAAAGGTAATGAACCTCGGCTTCTAAGTCACATTCTATATTCTGCTCTGTGATGCTGGGGTTGAGATTCTCAGAACCACATTTCTCACTGGTGCCAGTTCTAGTCACAGAACCAATCTCCTCTTGTTCTCCTCAGTGACAGCTGGCTGGGATCCCTTCCTCAGAAATCCAGATGCCTGCTCCTTGAGGATCTCCTAAGCTTCTGGGTTCTGGTAACTGCAATCTCTTCGGTTGTTCCCTTCCTCATAGAGCTGGTTGCTTCTTCACACATCATTATCACAGTTACCTGGTTTTACCTTTTTACCTGTTTGGTCCCCCAACCACATTCTACTCCATTCTTTATATTAAATTTTGCTCATTAAAATAAATGTTGTTGGGCGCCTGGGTGGCTCAGTGGGTTAAGCCGCTGCCTTCGGCTCAGGTCATGATCTCAGGGTCCTGGGATCGAGGCCCGCATCGGGCTCTCTGCTCAGCAGGGAGCCTGCTTCCCTCTCTCTCTCTCTGCCTGCCTCTCTCTCTACTTGTGATCTCTCTCTGTCAAATAAATAAATAAAATCTTAAAAAAAAAATATTGTTGGTCTTCTCTATTTTTCATCTGGACCCAGAGAGATAAAAGTATTAATGATGATTACCAGCAGCGTAAAAAAGCTATTTTATCTTGAAAAACTACATATCCATGTCATTCCAAAAAAGCATCCTAAGAGAAATATTGGAATCTTCCTAACAAGGTCGTATTAAGCAAACTACAGGAGCTATTCACGCATATCTCCATCATTGCGCTTGTGAAAGTGTATAAACTATACCTGTTCACTTAAGTGACTAATGCTCCCTCCCTTCCATTACTCCTCACTACCTTTACTCCACTTCCTTCCATTACTCCACTAGCCTTGACACCTACTGAAAAACCATACGCTCTAGTACATATGATGGTTTCAAAGATAATTTCTGAGCTACTATAAGGTCAATTTCAAAGAGGTTATAAGGTATAGGAAGAGTAGTTGGGAAAAAAGTAAGAATCAAGAGGTAGAATATAAGCTTTTGATGAACATTAAGATGATGGTAAAAAGTTATTTTCAAGTTGAAAGATTTATAATATTATCTAATGAAAGGAAGTTGAGAATCTGATGAGTTAACTTTGGAAAATATTAAGTTGTAGGGGTTTTCTGCAATTTTTTAAACATAATCTTTGTTTCTTTTAGGTAGAAAATTTACATCATATATACACCAAGTAAAGTAAAACATACCCACAAACATCACACACAATAGTGATATTAGTAATTTCTATGTACCTCATCCATACCTGTGTATAGACTTCAAAATGCAATAAATTTTAACAAATTGTCATGATTTATTTTTTAAAATGTGTTTTATATCTCTGAACATAATTTTTTACCACTGACAATTTTTTTTCAATATTTATTTATTAGTGCATTATTGTTGAGTGTCTGCTATATGGCAAACCTTAAGCACTGAGGATGAAAAAATGGAAAGAAACTGAGATGTCTACCTCATAAAACTCATGATTTAATAAAAGAGAGATATCATGCTGGGTTTATACTATATTAATTCAGTCCAACTGGACTAGGTTTTCCAGGATACTTCCCTGAACAGGTCTAAGTTAGAGTGGACCACAGAAACATTTTTCCTAAATTTTCCCATCTAAGGAAATTTCCTTAACCTGATAAAGAATTAGTCTGATATCCTATAAAATTTTGAAATACTGAAATTTGGATCTAGAGTGAAATAAGCATGCCCATTATCAGAACTTTTCCATGACATATTAAAAATTCTGGCCTGTGCATTAAGAGGGAAAAAAGCATAATGCTTGGGAGGAATTAATGCTATTATTATTTGCCATTAAAATAAAATGTACCAAGAAAATCCAAAATAATAAATAAATATTAAATTTACTAAGTGGATTTGGCAGAGTGATTATAAGGGAAAGATAAAATATATCTATTCAATTTGAACAAACCAGCCACATAAATGGGAAATAAAATTTAAAATATCATTACAATAGCATCAAGTTTAAATATGCAATAGTAAATCTAATGAAGTATAGCAAGATAGTCACAGTAAAACTAAAAAAAAGGAAAGAGAAGGGACACCTGGGTGGCTCAGTTGGTTAAGCAGCTGCCTTCGGCTCAGGTCATGATCCCAGCGTCCTGGAATCGAGTCCCACATCGGGCTCCTTGCTCCGCAGGGAGCCTGCTTCTCCCTCTGACTCTGCCTGTCACTGTGCCTGTGCTCGCTCTCACTCTTTCTCTCTCTGACAAATAAATAAAATCTTAAAAAAAAAAAAAAAGAAAGAAAGAAAGAAAGAGAAATAAGTAACCACCTAAATAAATGGAGAAATAGATTACATTTACAGACAGGAAGGACATGTTTAAAGATACCAACTTCCTAGGGGCGCCTGGGTGGCTCAGTGGGCTAAGGCCTCTGCCTTTGGCTCTGGTCATGATCCTGGGGTCCTGAGATTGAGCCCTGCATCCAGCCCTCTGCTCAGCGGGGAGCCTGCATCCTCCTCTCTCTCTCTCTGCCTGCTTCTCTGCCTACTTGTGATCTCTGTCTGTCAAATAAATAAACAAAATCTTTAAAAAAAAAAGAAGTTACTAACTTCCTCTATGATAATTTTTAAATTTATGGAAAAATAAATGAACATGCTGGCAAGATCTGCAGCTTAAATTGACAATCTCAATCTAAATTTATAGGGAATATATAACACTAAAAGACTGAGAAGAATGATAAAATTCTTTGAGAAGGAGGGGGAAGAAGAAACAGTTTTCCATGATTTTCATTATTAAACCTAATACTTACTATGAAGCCAGAAGACATGGGACTGCATAACACTGGCATAAAGGTAAGATTGATGAATGGGAAATCAAAAGCCCAGTAACAGAAATACACAGACACACATTATGACTCACAACACAATGACCATGTGGTGTATAGGGAGCTTCAATGTCCTTATCCAGTAAGTGTTTTATAAAGGCCTATAAATGAGGGGCTGTGAGGATTGAGACCAACACTGTAAGGTTCCAACAACCCAGGATTCAGGGTTGGACAGCCCCAGAGGCACTGGCTTTCAGTTTACCATATCCAAAATTATTCTTCTTGTCATATAATTACTGTTTATCATCTCATTTGAAACCACCGCTCCTAAATAATTTCATTTATACCTGAAATGTAACTAATACTCCTATTTCATGGCTCATAGCTATTCTCTCCAATTCAAATCTATTTTCCATGTCTTCAGGCCTGACAACTCACTTAGCTCCCTGCAGTACGTTCTTATTTAAACAGCATCTTTGTGTATTTAAAATTGCTTTATGGGGGCACCAGGGTGGCTCAGTGGGTTAAGCTTCTGCTTTTGGCTCAGGTCACGATCCCAGGGTCCTGGGCTCAATCCCCATGTCAGGCTCCCTGCTCAGTGCAGAGACTGCTTCTCCCTCTCCCTCTGCTGTTACCCTTGTTTGTGTTGCCTCTGTGTGTGTGTGTGTGTGTGTGTGAAATAAATAAATAAAATCTTTTTAAAAAATTTACAAAAGTAAAGTTGCTTTATGAACTATGTAAGCTCTCTTTCTTTAGACAAAATTGTATTCTCTGGCTGAACTAGTAGATCCTCCTTCATTTTAGTTATCACAGACTAACCATTTTGATAGAACATTCTGGATACTTAGATTGTATAAATTTCCTGTTTATGGTTATGGGAATTGCTAAATAAATTCACTGCTTAGAATCCTGTTTATCCTACCCCAGACCCAAATTTTGAATGGTATACCAAAGGGAGTAATCAGCTCTCAGTTACTGGAATACTATTCCTAAATGCACTGAAGAAAGTAAATGTGTTTTCAGTAAAAGACTGACTGTGCTTGCCATTTCTTTCTTTCTTCTGAACCTAAATAGCTTTCCCGTTGTGTATAAAGCAAACACTAAAATGTCATGTGTAATGACCCAAGACAATTTTGTCTACCTTCCTAGACTTCTTTGGAATAGTTTTTCTCTGCTTTAAAGCATTTAATAGCATCTAATACATAAAATAGCCATATAAGATAGTTTTTGATTGAATGTAAGAATGGTGATTCTACTGGCTGGTCTGAGCACTTTAAACCATACAAATCTACAGAGGTGCTACATAAAGCCCATTTCCTATAAACACCAGAATGATCATCAGAACTGATAACTGGACCAAAAATCAGTTCACGAGCAAAACGCATTATTTTCATCCACTGATTTCCATGACAACTGAGGTGGGAAACATAATGATTTATCTGTTTCTCTTACCTAGATGTCTATAAAAATCAAATCGTCTCTAAATTGGATTTAGATTTATCCTGAGATTAGTATACTGCACCTAAATAAATAGGATTCACCCTTTCAATACATGGATGTAGCTGAAGTTTTAAATGACCAAGTACAAGAGGAGTGTACCTCAAGATCAGATAGCATTGTGGAAAGCACATTATTTCAAGCAAGTCTTTCAATTCACAGCATACAGGATAGTTAATGCATCCAATTGATTTCTATTTTCTTCCAACAAAATTACTATTTTGTTTTACTACCCACTGAGACCGAAAACAAGTTGAACAGAACATATTTAAAGCAACTCTCTCTTCTACTATAAATATTAAAATGCACTGCTGAAAATTAACCTTTGTATTAAAATTTCCTCTTCATTTAATTTTTATGTTGGTATGCCAATAAGAAGACCCTTCTTCCCCAGGAATAAGGTTTTGTGAGGACACAACTGCAGTGTTTCATTTTGTACAAATTTTGCAAATTATGTTCTCTAAAAATAATCAGAGGACAGTATTAATTTATTCTTTGTTTTATAAAAATAAATACTAAGATATGATAAATAAGACTTTACTTCAGCCACTATAAAAATGTAATCATAAAATTTACTTCTTAAGTACATGGACTAAATAATATTTTCAAAGATAGTCAAGTAATGTTTTCAATCTGTGCTATTTGTTTAAGAGAGAACACACTTGCCCACTTTGAACACAAGTATGCTGCAAACATTACAATGTTAGAATAAAAAATAAATAGGTTGAAATGGGTTTATAACAACCTCTTCCTCTCTGGAAGTTACTTTCCTTGGCTACTTAGAATACCTTTTTATGCATAAATACAAAAGAACTCTCATATTTTAATACCAGTATTATAATATTTGAGAGGTAATGTAACTTGAATTTTATAGACAATAATGTAGAATTTTCACAAACATTTTACATTTAAAGTTATTTTAAGTTCTCAAAATGTCAACCATACACAAAATCCATAAATACCAAAGATACTGCTATCTAATCATTCTTCTATAGGTATTGGTGAGGTCTTCAAGTTGATGGCTATTTTACTTGATTGCACTACAGAATATTTTTTCCTGATTCCTGGACTTCTATTATGGGGTTCTCCTCATCTTTTTCTGGTACTCTCCATCACTGTATAATAATATGGTTGCTTGCGTGACTTTGAGCAATTTATTAAAAAAAAAATACCACATTTGCTTCTCTGCCTAGATTTTTCAAAGTGTGGTATTAAATAATAGAATCCTCGCCATTTAATTTGAACTGTCATTTAATTTATAATGTATCTGTAAATTCAGACTCAGGAATTACCATTATCTGTGTCTGTATACCTCTAGATTCTTCTGTCGCATGATCTACTATCTGTTGTGAGCACAGTGATATTATGAACTTGCCTGTTCCTTTTTTCAAGAATTAGTGTCACTTCGAAAGGTTTTCCTTAAACACACACACACACACATAGATCCTGTATTTTCTGTGTACACTCTTAAAAAGGTCTTCTTAATACAACAAAATAGGATTTTATAGTTATTTCCTGCCCTTAATCTTGTGGGCTACTGGAGTATACCATGATTCAAATTCAAAATGCATAGCTTAATCCCCTTGTTTTCACTTGGGATGGCAACAAGCCATTCTAAATAAGAGAGCAGTATCTTCTAACCTTTACTGTAATGCATAGCTACAGACACTGCTCATTAGACAGTCTCTTCCTGGAGGGAGCAAATAATGCCTGTCTCTTCCATGTTTATATTCAGGGCTACAAGCCCAGATTGTACTCCGAATGTTAAAATTTCTCAGTTTGATTTTATGGATTTGGGCCACCTTGGCATTTTACTTGTATTACAAGGACTAAGGTAGAAATGTTTATATGCAGAATATACATCAGAATTCTGAACAAATAACTGTACGAAATGTAGTACTTGTGTAACACAGATTTCACTGATGTCTTGAGCTGCGTCTTCTTTGTAAATTCAGTTATATCATGCTACCACAGGCTCAGATGAGAACATTGGACAGAGACAGAACTATTACCTGCTGTTGTGATACCAGCCGTTCTATAGTGGGAGATGCACTAAGTTACTGGTGAACAAGAGCCACCCTGTAACCTATTAGCTGGCCTATACATTGGGGATTGAGCGTTCTTTGATACCGTAATGAAATACGAACAGAATACTGAATTTGATGTAGGGCAGAAATTGGCACTAAGATGTCCTTCTCCAGCCTCCTCTGGATTAGTTCTGGAATCAGTGTTAGAGCTTTAAGAGCAAAGTATTTCACTATTAGACAGCCTCCAGTGCACTCCCATATCCTCAATGCAAACCCAAAAGGGCAAGGTGTGCCACCAGATGATTCTGGAGAATATGATGTCATTAAGTGAAGGATCCTTTTCTTGTAATTTCAGATTACAGGGCAGAATGGAACAGAATGAGAACAATCCCTGGTAAGAGCTGATGAAAGTAAAGCATTTAACAGAGATGAGTGGTTTTTCCAAAAAGAGGTGGCCGTCCTACATAGTGCTGCTCCTAGCTACTCTGGCTACAGCTGATAAAATAAACCACACATTTAACCTCCCCATTTAAAACAGCGGAGAGACTCAGACAGGCGGAGAATGTCAACATTTGAGCTGTGGAAGTATTTTTCTTTATGGCTACTTTTGTGACCTTTCTATTTATTTTCTAAGGTTGTGAGACTAGAGGAAATATAATAGAGCCAGCTTACTTGGCATCAAGAACCAGATTTTTTTTAAAAGGTTAAAAATTTCAGAAAATCCTTGAGATTCAATTTGCTCACAAGTAACAAACTTTGATAACAAACTTGTAAAAGCTAACGAAAAGGAGAAAGTGAATGAACTTAAACTCCTTACTCTCCTAATGGTGCTTGAAAACCGAGTGTTCAAAAAAGAAGTGGCATAAAAGGAAAGGGTAACCAATAAGCTAGCATCTCCTTGACAATACCAGACTGGCTCCAATTCATGCTTTTATTGAAAAAAATGAATACATGCTCCATATATAAGAATGGGAGTGACTGAGATCACCTCCTGTTAAGTCTGAAAACCCTGAATTTTGGAGAAGTTATGTGGCTTCCTCAAGGTGAGTATGCAGTAAAACTCGTAAATGGAAAAGCTGAAATTTGGACCCAATCTATTTTCTAAATAACAACACATCATTTTAGTGGTTCTCTTTGTCATGGTTACAATCATCAATATACAATTTTATATATTCTTTACCAAACCCTATGCAACTTATTTAGATACATTTTAGATATGATGAAACTGTTATTAACTTCTTGCACAGCTGTTACAGAGCTAACAAGTAGTGGAGTAATTCAGATAGCAAGGCCAGTAGCGCCCCTTTATTCTATTAGTTTTTATCTCTATCACTCACTCCCTCAATTTTCTTTTCCTTAGCTAAGAGAAAAATCGGAGGCAAACACACAAACACGTACACACACACACACACACATGCACCCCCACACCAAACATTACTGTTTGGCATATTTTATACATCATAATTAGTATGCTAAGCTTTTTAGTGCTTTTAAGAACATTTAATAGTTTTTAGAGCTAGATTAAAATGGAGTTTCTTATATACACATTTTTTTAAAAGATTTTATTTATTTATTTGACAGACAGAGATCACAAGTAGGCAGAGAGGCAGGCAGAGAGGAGGAAGCAGGCTCCCCGCAGAGCAGAGAGCCCGACGTGGGGCTCGATCCCAGGACCCTGGGATCATGACCTGAGCCAAAGGCAGCGGCTTAACCCACTGAGCCACCCAGGTGCCCCTTATATACACATCTTTATTGGACTTTCTCTTTCTCCCTAATCATTTGGACAGCATTATAAATATGTTAAGATTCTTACAATTAAATGACAGACAAGTATGATGTATGAATAGAGTGTGACTTTGGAGCCAAATTCCCTGTAAGGCACTTCCCCCAGATCTTCCTGAAACTGGCTTTTTTTGCCTTCTAAGCTGCAAATTCCTCATGATCTGTGTTCCTCCTACCATCATGATCTTACCGTGAACTCGAGATACAGGTTTTGATTCCCAAATTAAACATTGCATTACATACATTAAACACTGATTGTTGGTGGATCTCAGTCTGGAAGTTTGCCCACAGCACAGAACTATTCCTTCTCTGACACTATTCCCAAAGATGCCCCCATAGAGATACATATCAGCCCACCAGCTTTTTTGTTTGTTTAAGATTTATTTACCTATGGGGGGAAGCAGAGAGAGAGAGAGGGAGAGAATCTCAAGCGGACTCCCTGCTGAGCGTGCAAAGCCCATGGGGGGCTCTATCTCAAGACCCTGAGATCATGACCCATGCCAAAACCAAGATAGACACTCAATGGACTGAGTGCTCCTTGACCCACCTGTTCCAAAGAGATCCCTACTTTCTTTCTTCGCTGCATTGCCCTGTTTTATTTTATTCATTGTACCTGTTACCTTCTGAAATGTTTCTGTTCAATTACTTGTTTGTTGTCTTTTATTGCCTAATAGAATGTCAGGCCACTGAAAATTAGAAATGTCACTCTTATGTCTGTAGTAACCGGAATAATGCGAGAAACATAGCAGGTTCTTAATAAATATTTGTGACATCCCAGAATCTTAATTGGCTCTCATACCCCACATCCCTTTAATCTCTCCTCCTTCCTCCTTTCTGCCTCCTGGTTTCCGCTCTGGAGCTCACACTTCGTTTATTGCTATAATGAAGATGAGCTTCTCTCCAAGACTGTTGGGTCTCATTTTCTACTTGAAGCAATAACCAAGTCATTCTTCTAAATAAGCATAGTATTCACACTAAAAAGACTTAAAATCTATACACAACATTTCACAATTATGTATTTGCAGACAATCCAGATGCAAATATTTTTGTGTGCATGTAAACCTGTATTACCTACTTTTTCAAACAGAAGGAATCTATCAGCATAAGCTTAAACACGATCAAGGGACATTTGAAAGAGGTTATGATTTTACAGTGAATTACCTATTTCTGCCACAACTTTTTTTTTTTTTTTAAAGAAATAGGGAGAACATGATTTGATTAAGGACAAAGAATTCAAAACTAGGCAGGTTTGGCAAAGATGGACTCATGAATTAGTCCAAAAGACTCTGGTTAATACGAGATCCACAAAAGACACTCAACTAAGGCACATTTTCTAGAAGAGTGCCAGGAAGCATTCTATGTTTGCATTATCAAGCTATTTTCCCAATGGTACGAACTTTGTAGAGCAATACCTAAAGAACTTCAGGAATGCTGCGGTATCTCTGAATTATTAGAGATGAAGTAATTCAAAAGGATAAGTCATCTGGTAAGGATATTTCTAAAAAGATTGAAAGTCAAAGAGTTACAAAGAGGTAAACAATGAAATACAAAAACATAAACTTCACCCAAGATCAGTAATTATTCTGCAGGTAAGAAGATAAATCTGGGCTTTTCTGTTAAAACAGTGGCATTCTATCATGGAAAAATAAAAATGGTTTACTTGCACTAGAAGGTGAAAAAAATAGGTCACAAAACACAAAGAAAACACAATTTTAAGCTGAGAGTATTATGGGAGTAGTCTTAGGTAGAGAAAAATAAACTGCTTTCTCTGGATATGTTAATTAGAATTTGGGGGAAAATCCAACAACTCATATGGACTGCTATTAATTAAGCTGTAAGATTGCTGTGGTCAAAGAAATCTCCAATTTGAAACTGAAATGTTGGACTGGAATAGGCCATGTTTGCAATACTTGCATCACTGGAAGAATGTGGAAGAGAAACAGAAAAATTTATAGTGAATGTGATCAGAATAGATATAGATAACAAGTATGATTTTTTCTCAACAATTATTTTTTTCTTTTTTTTAAATTTTTTATTTCTTTTCAGCATAACAGTATTCATTGTTTTTTGCACCACTCTTAGTGCTCCATGCCATACGTGTCCTCTCTAATACCCACAACCTGGCTCCCCAAACCTCCCATCCCCAGCCCCTTCAAAACCCTCAGATTGTTTTTCAGAGTCCATAGTCTCTCATGGTTCACCTCCCCTTCCAATTTCCCTCAACTCCCTTCTCCTCTCTATCTCCCCATGTCCTCCATGTTACTTGTGATGCTCCACAAATAAGTGAAACCATATGATAATTGACTCTCTCTGCTTGACTTTTTTCACTCAGCATAATCTCTTCCAGTCCCATCCATGTTGCTACAAAAGTTGGGTATTCATCCTTTCTGATGGAGGCATAATACTCCATAGTGTATATGGACCACATCTTCCTTATCCATTCGTCCGTTGAAGGGCATCTTGGTTCTTTCCACAGTTTGGCGACCGTGGCTCTTGCTGCTATAAACATTGGGGTACAGATGGCCCTTCTTTTCACTACATCTGTATCTTTGGGGTAAATACCCAGTAGTGCAATTGCAGGGTTATAGGGAAGCTCTACTTTTAATTTCTTGATTTCTAATAAAGATAAGACAGTTATGTGATGGAAAAGTCTGAGAACTTTGAAGGAAACAAGGTATGTTAAAAAAAATGCAACAATGAAGATGAATTCTAATTTACATTTTGGCCCTAAGAGAACAGTGGCTGCATTGTTTGAGTGTTGACAATTTTCTATCTTAGAAGCCTGAGGAGACAATAAGAGGAACTATGTACTCCTGCAAGGTGTAGGAATTGATCAGTTGATAATGAGAAATAATGAGAAAGTGTCTGAAAAGTATAAATGTACTTGTAATTTCAAAAGGGGATCATTCCTATATTTAGATATAAGCCTTAATCTTAGAAGAGATATTCCAATTATTCTGCAATGTAAAGATGTTGAAAGAAGTTAGTTTTTTTTTTTACTTAAAAGAGAGGAGTTGTTATCCTTTAATAGAGTTATACAGCAAGTACAGCAAGGCACATGAAGTGAAACATTTTAAGTGTGCATTTTGGTGAATGCTTCCCCACCACCTACAGCAAGATACAGAACTTTCCATTATATCAGAGTTCCTGAGTGTCTGCATGTGATCCATTTAAGTCAATGCCTCTTTCCCAAATAGGAGAAGTGTATGACTTTAATCCTCATCAAAGATGCCTGTTTTAGGGGTGCCTAGGTACCTCAGTTGGTTATAAATCTGTATTCAGCTCGGGGCATGATCTCAGGGTCCTGGGATCAAGCCCTGCATTTAGCTCTCTGCTAAGGGGGGTGTCAGTTTGTCCCTCTGCCTCTCGTCCTGCTTGTGCTCTCCCTCTCACTCACTCACTTTCTCTTTCAAGTAAATAAATAAAATCTTAAAAAAGAAAAGGATGCCTGTGTTTCAACTCCATATAAATGGAGTCACACAGTACATACCTTAAGGCCAGATTCTTTTGCTCACAATATCAATGAGATTTATCTATTTTTAAGTGTATTAATGTTCTTGAGCAATGTGTATGAACATTGCATTAGCATACCACAACTTATTCATCCATTATATTGCTAATGGATATTAAGTGTTTTGAGCTTTGGTTTTCAAAAAAACTGCTATGAATATTCTTGTAAATAGATTTGATGAGCACGAAAGAGCATTTACAAAGTACGGAGGGAGATGCCAAGGGTATATTTGGAGCCAGTCACTGAGCTGCGACTCCTAGTTCTTCTATTTTCTGTGTTACCCTAGGCAAATTATCCAAATTTGCTCTGCCTCAGTTCTTCCATCTGGAAAGTAGAATTTAAATAGTACTTAATTTATAGAATAATTGTGAAGAAAATGAGTTGATATATAACCATGTAGAGAAATGCTGGGAACACAAGTATTTTAGAGAAATTCAGGACAGTAATCTTAGGAAAGCAAACAGCAAAATGAACCGATGTTAGTAGAACATTCAAATGACAAAGGGATTTTTTTTTTAACTGTGTCAAAATAAAAACAGCTAGTTAACTCATTATTTCTACTTTCTCCAATAGACATGTGCTATCAAAGTGAAGATGTAAATAGCTATTAACTATTAAAAGTAAAACTAAGGCAGATGTTCAACTTGTATTATATGCTTTGGCCATACCTGTTGTTAAATTTCAGCTTCCGGTGCATTTGGTCAATTATTTTATTAGTTGTAGGTAAAGAGATAACCAGAGAGCAGATGGCCATGTTAAGTGACTCCCCATTTCTAAGTTTAGATGAATTACTGGTGGGATGTTGGGCACATTTATTTTTTTAAGATTTTTTATTTATTTATCTGACAGAGATCACAAGTAGGCAGAGAGAGAGAGGGAGGAAGCAGGCTCCTTTCTGAGCAGAGAGCCCCATGTGGGGCTTGATCCCAGGACCCTGGGATCATGACCCAAGCTGAAAGCAGAGGCTTTAACCCACTGAGTCACCCGGATGCCCCATGTTGGGCACATTTTAAATGCACATATTTAGCAACCGTACATTCTTAGTAACATAAAACAGAAGAGCCGGATGACAATGTGCATTAGATTCGGAAAAGTACTGATCTTTGGCATACTTATTGAATGACAATTAGAATCCAGAAGCTGTGCAAGGCAGTGGGTATAAAATGACATTCCAGACGTGACTATTGTGTTTAAGAATTTTACATGTTATTCTGCGGGGAAAAAAAACAGTATATAGGTAAAAATGTCAATTAATGATAAAATTCATCAGCTAAGATTACTACATAGAAATCTGTGCATTTGGGTTAAAAAAGGGTCAATATTAGAAATCTTTAGGAAGGATCAGTCACCCCCAAATAAACAAATTTTTGTACATAGATTATGCGATCTCTAGATTGTGAAATGTGGTTGTATCTTATTTATAAAATATGGGTATAACATTCCACTATTCCATGTTAAAATCAAGATGACAGTCACTTTTTATTACATGTAATTTGATTTTAAATATTCCAAAACAGGCAGTATCATATTTGTTTTAAATCAATTTAAGCTAAACAACAGTGATAGTTGGTGGGCTTTTAAGGAAATTCCTACTTTAAGAATGATCTCTTAGCATTTATTCACACTCAGAGTATTACGCTACAGAAAGAAAGAGTCAGCTTTCATATTTCACTTTATCACTTTGTTAATTAGATTAATGAATGTCAGGGTTTCTAACTTTAAAGTTAGATATATAGTATTTTTTAAAAATGTATGGTATTGCAGTAATAAATGCAATAAACATAGGTTGAGATATTTACAGTGGATATCTACCCCATATGAACATGTCATGAAAATCTAAGGGGCCTTCACACATTACCTGTGACCCCCAAATGACTTGTCTCACAGCAATTTGGAGGACTCTTTTTTACCTTATTCTGAGAGATATTTTTATGTAGCTACTGGAAATTCCCACAAGGCTTTCAGGAAAGGTATCCTTAAAACACAAAACATGACAGAGGGCTGAGGATGTAAAAAATTTATAAGAACACATTTTAAACTGGTGTCTGACTTTTTAAAATATCTGTGGAGTGGGGTGCCTGGGTGGCTCAGTGGGTTAAACCTCTATCTTCGGCTCAGGTCATGATCTCAGGGTCCTGGGATCCAGCCCCTCATCGGGATCTCTGCTCGGTGGGGAGCCTGCTTCCTCCTCTCTCTCTGCCTGCCTCTCTGCCTACTTGTGATCTCTGTCTGTCAAATAAATAAATAAAATCTTTAAAAAAAAAATGTTCGTGGGGAAGATAGAATTAGGTCCGAGGCTTTACTTCAGTATGAGCCAGGCAGTACACCTTAGGACTGTATTCACTTTTACAAACCAACTGACCGACCAACCACCAACTTAGCAAACATACACATGCCTCACCAGGCAAAATGACATTATTCTTTTCCAGTTATTTGTGCTATTAGTCTTCTTCTTGGCTATATACCTGTAAAGGATTTAGCAATGGGTACAGAATATTATTTTAATATATACTTTTAAGTAAGTGAATCACAAGAGGAATTAAATTAAGAACCTTGAAGGAAGCAAGGATAAACTCATTAAAATTCTGGTAATTATGGATTTAGCAATAAGTGAGTTAAGACTATTCCTAAATAGTCTATGAGAATTGCTTTAAAAAGGTGCCAAAACCAAGGATAGTCAAGTCTATCTACTCTGGGAACTTTGTTCTTATATCCAGAATCTTGTACTCCATTCATTTATTTATTTAATTTTTTTGGTAAGCACACTTTAGATCTACCCTTGTACCAATTTTTAAAAAAAATGTTTCATTTAGGGGCGCCTGGGTGGCTCAGTCTGTTAAGCCTCTGCCTTTGGCCCAGGTCATGATCTCAGGGTCCTGGGATATAGCCCCATATTGGGCTCTGTGCTCAGCAGGGATACAGCTTTCCCCCTCTTTCTCTCTGCCTGCTGCTCTGCCTATTTGTGATCTCTCTCCCTCTATCAAATAAATAAATAAAATCTTTTAAAAAATTTAATTTATCTATTTGAGAGCAAGAAAGAGAGAGTACTCACAAGTTGCGGATGGGAGGCAGAGGTAGAGGTGGAAGCAGGCTCCCTGCTGAACAGAGACTCCCCACAACCCCCTCCAACATGGGGCTTGATCCCAGGACCCTGGGATCATGAACTGAGCCTAAGGCATATGCTTAACCAACTGAGCCACCCAGGTGGCCCTACCCTTGTACTAATTTTTATGGTATAATACCTTATTGTTCACCATAGGTACAATGTTGTACAACAGATCTCCAGAACTTACTCATTTATTTAACTGAAACCTTATGGTCATTAATTAGTAATTTCCTATTTCCCCACTCCATAGCCCCTACCAACAATCATTCCAATATTTGATCCTATAAATTTAACTATTTTATATACTTAAGTGGGATTTGTCACTATTTGCCTTTCTGTGACTGGCTTATTTCATCTAGCATATGTCCTCAAGTTTCATTCTTATTGGCTATTGCAGATTTTCCCTTCAAGAGTGAAAAGTATTACACACACACACACACACACACACACACACACACGACATTTTCTTTATTTATCTACTAAGATACATTTAGGTTATTTCCACATCTTGGCTACGATAAACAGTGCTGCAATAAACATGGTCTTGTTTCTTAGTTTACAAATCGTATGCTATTTAGATGAAATCTACACTGATGAATTAGAACTATATTCCTTTGGGCATCTGCTATTCCTTTTCATTCAACTGACAAATCTAGAGTAATAAACTATTTCTGTTAAAACATGACTGTATGCTAGGAAAACTTAAAATCATATCAATCTTGATTTTATTCTATGTCAAATCATAATATCTCACCTCTCCCTTAGTAATTATTTTAAGTAATAATTTACGATGTATAATTAAAAATTTTAAAGTCCAAACCCTCAATTAATTTAAACATTTCTTTGACAAAGAAACATATACACATCTGCACACAAACACACACACACATAATGCATGAGATATCTACATCGCATTCATGAGATAGAGTGAGGGGGCATTCTACCTCTTTAACAAGGAATTCAGAAGTAAGATCTAAGCCACATCTTCTGTCTACACTAAAAAATTATGGAGATTGTCACAAAATAATAAAATTCTGGTTAGAAAATACCTTACAGATAATCTACTTTAATTACCTTACTTTCTGGCTGACAAATCTGAGTTTCATGGAGATGGTGGAGTCTCAAGGGAGAACAAAAATTAATAATGTGCATTTGCCGGGGACAATATATAAGAGAAAGGGGGTTAGTTAAGGGAAATTTTTTAGAAAGATTATTGAGTCGAAAAAGAAAGAAAAAAAAATGCACTTCCCCTAAATGCATCATCTTCAATTCTGATACTAAAAAAAATAATTTCTAGAATATTATAGCTAAAGGTAAAATGGAGTAAAACTCCAAACTAAGAAAACAAATGAAGATATGCAAAATATATGAATATGCTTTTTAGGATGAAAAGAAGTAGACAGCAAGTAAGCATAGATTGAAAAAAATCCCGCCATTAATCATTATTAGGAAAATGGAAATTAAACTAAAATGAGATACCATTAGAATGAGATACCTATTAGAATGACTAAAATCGAAAACATTGATACCCAGACGCTTGCAAGCAAAAGGAACACTCATTGATCACTGGTGGAAATGCATGACAGTATGATCTCTCTGGGTACAGTATAAAAGTTTCTTACAAACTTTTTAAAAAAGATTTAGTCATTTATTTGACAGAGAGAGATCACAAGTAGGCAAAGAGGCAGGCAGAGAGAGAAGGAAGCAGGCTCCCCGCTGAGCAGAAAGCCCGATATGGGGCTCGATTCCAGGACCCTGAAATAATGACCAGAGCTGAAGGCAGAGGCTTAACCCACCAAGCCACCCAGGTGCCCCTCTTATAAACTTGAACCTATACATACTATTTAACCTGAAAATTCCACTAACTGGTGTTTATCCAAATAAATGGAAAAATGCATGTTTACACAAAAACTTATTTGTGCATGTTTATAGCTTACAAGAGTTTTATTCTTTAAACTCAAAATTATAAACAACTAAGTATCTTTCAGCAGGTAAAGGGATAAACTAGTTTTCAGCCACATAATGGAATACTGAGCAACGAAACAGAGCAAACTGCTGGTCCATGCAACAATATGGATGAATCTTAAGCAAACTCTGCTAAGCGAAAGAAGCTGAATTCAAGAGAAAAAGGCAACTATAGACAAAAAATAAATCAATAGGTTGCTAATATTTGGGGTAGAGGAGGCAGCAGTGAATATAAATGGCAGAAAACACTCCAGGGTGACATCACAAGTGTTCTGTGTGTTGCCGGAGCGATGGACACAGGGCGGTATGCCTATCAAAAACCTTATAGGTTGTACATTACAGAATGAACGTTAATATATATACAAAAAGCCCCAAATTCAAGTAATGTGGGGGTCCAAGGATGGAATATAGAGTGGGGAAAATGGATAGAACTATACTGCAAATGTATGACACAGCCTCACTAAAGGCAGTGGGGAAATAAAGGGCTGACATAAGCAACGTTGTAAGATGGTGTTTTGAGAAGCAACTGTAAGACTAAAGATAAAAGAAACTGCCCATCAATATTACTCTATTTGGTAATTTCTCCTATGGTTATCAATTCCAAAATGGTGTGATAAATATTAGAGGCTGAGGAAATCATTAAATTGTGCTAATGGGAGATATGTTTCTCACTCTCAGATTAGGAAATTATACATAAATGATAACGAACTCCCTCATGCTTCCCTAGAGTCTGAGATATTCATATAAAGTCCTATTTATATTTTTTTAAGATTTTATTTGTTTTTTTGAGAGAGAAAGAGTGCGAGCACAAGCAAAAGAAAAAGCAGACTAAGGGAGAGGGAGAAGCAGGCTCCCCATAGAGCAGGGAGCCTGATGGAGGACTTGATCCCAGGACCCTAAGATCATGACCTGAGCTGAAAGCTGACGTTCAACTGACTAAGCCACCCAGGGGTCCCTCATGTTTCTTTTTGTATACACAGATAGAGATAATTATTACTACAGATAGATGGGTATAAATGAATTACTATATACACCCAAATTTTTAGCCCTGCCTGTTGAGAGGACTTAGAAGGAGGTATATTCCAATGGCATCAACCACACATAGAGCTCAGGTTGGGACTATTTAATACTATCCTATCTTTCAGTAAAAGGAATGAAAGCTTTTTAGAATATGGCTAATCCTTGGACTTGAGCAAGAGAAATCCAACATAAACCTACATCTTACAGTGCCAAAGAAAGGTGGGGAACATACCAAAGAGAAACAAGAGCCAACCTAGAAGGGTACTCAATGGCCAGTGCTGGAAGATCCCAAACAAAAAGTAATGAAATAGAATACAACCTGAAATATGAAATAAAAGTATAGAAGTTTATTCTTATATAAATAAATTACTGAATAAATAAAAGAGGCAGAAATGACAAATTATGATCTTTAAAGAAAATTGCTTTCCATGAATGGAACTTAAATTTTCTCCTCCTTAGTGTTGTCGGAACTTGGTGACAGGCTTCCACAGAATATAGCATGTAAAACTAAAAACAGTGACTTTTACAGTAGAGAAGCTTGGAAGATCTTTTTTTTTTTTTTTTAAGATTTTATTTATTTATTTGACACTGCGAAACAGAGAGAGCATGCACAAGCAAGGGAGTGGCAGACAGAGGGAGAAGCAGGCTCCCAGTGGGGGAGTGAGGCTTGATCCCTGGACCCCAGGATTATGATCTGAGAAAGAAGCTTAATCAACTGAGCCACCCAGGTACCCAGCTTGGAAGATCTTCACCAAGTGACCAAGTTGAAGGTCAAAGTGATGTCATGTTGACATCATGCACCTTCTGATACGATGAAATGAGATAATTTATCTCTATGGGATTATTTACAAAACTGCATATCTGTAGCCTAATTATGAGGAAAACACCAAACAAACCCAACTGAGTACCTGACCAGTACTCTTCAAAACTCTTTTTTTTTTAATATAATTTTTTATTTTTTATAAACATATATTTTTATCCCCAGGGGTACAGGTCTGTGAATCACCAGGTTTACACACTTC